>NW_008672168.1:0-12180 GCF_000695815.1 Acanthisitta chloris | reverse complement strand
CTGCATACTCATTAAATCAACCATATGTAGATTGGATTGAATTGTCTTCTGAAAGCTCCCCTGAGCCCAATGATATCTTTATTATTAATTTGCTAATTTATATTGTGTTTATTGTTGTGGCAGCCAGTTCCTTTAATTAAGAAGACTGAAAAACAAAGGGAGGTAGGTGGGCATCCTTTCAGATGGTAATCTGTTTCCTGAAGCCCTGATTCAGTGGCAGTCTGCCCAGGGTAGAACTGAATTACAACTCCCAGCACCCCTCCTGTTTCCAACGAGCTGTTTTAATTCTAAACCAAGGGTTTGAGGAGAGAAAGATATTTCAGATATCACACAATTCAAGGACTATCCCAAAGGGTATTTTTCATATTCATGGCAGGAAAAGCCTGTAGGGTTGTTCATGTAATTGAATCACACATAATCCAAAGGAAGTTCACTGTACAACTGGGTAAAAAAATCACATACACCATAGCCAAAGCTGAAAGTGCAGGCAGCCTGACACTGGCTCATTACTGGACAATTGTCATTGCTTCCTATATCCAGATTTACCAGCCACAATAATAGAAACATTCCAAGCCATATCCTCAAAACAAGGAGACACTAAGTAATACTGGATTAATATCTTCTTGTTGCCCATTCCACAGTGTCTAACAGGCATTAACACTAGTTATTCATTTTGAAAATTTGTGGTGTTTTGCTAAAGGAGGAGTTATTTCTCCCTTCCTTATTTTTCAACTCTCCATTTCCATCCTCCATATATCAGTCCTATCCTCCTGTCTGCACACAAGCATTGTTCAGACTGCTTCAAGCAAGTGGAAGGAGAGAAAAGGAATAGGGTTGACATCATAACTTTGACAGTACAGGAGCAAACCTGATTTTTTGGTGGTTTTGGTTCTTACTTTGTCTTGTACACATTACTTGGAATGGTAGCAGCTGCTACATATCATAGCTGAAGCATATCAGCATAAAAGAGGAAATCAGCTGAAAAAAGTCCTTTCCCTGGACCCCATCAGAAGAAGAAATTTTTAGCAAGTATGGCACTCCTTTTTGGAGGATCACAATTATATCTTACATCAACCTACCTTATAACAGCCTTTCTTACAACATTCATGAAAACATTCGTGATCTTGGCAACACTTAAATTCCTGATGATAATGGTTTCAAAATTCTCTGACTCTGGTTCTATGAACTTGACCTGATGGTCAATGCTGGGCTCACAAGCAAGTGCAAGGTGGTTACCCTCACAGTGTTTAGAATAAGCTCCCAAGCAGCAGAGAGGAGAAATATAAGCAATTTCCTTTAATTCAGAAAATTCATTTGTGAAAGAAGAAAGTATACTGCAGCACATAAAGCTTGAAAAAAGGAGGACAGAGAGAACATGAGTCACGAAGAAAAGAAACAGGAGAATGCACAGGATTGAATTTTCAGACTGGTCATCAAACAATAAGGTAAGGGCTAAACAAATTACCAGATATCTGAGCCACAGAAAAATTCTTAGTGCAAGTAGAAGCTCACTGCAGAAGTAAGTTAATCACTTTAGCATGTATTGAGAGGTTTAAACTAAACCATGAATTTTTTTTGAGCTACCATGGGATAAACACTATTTAATAGCTTCAGCAATGACATAAATAGTGGGATCAAGTGCATTCTCAGCAAGTTTGCAGATGACACCAAGCTGAATGCTGCAGTTGATTCACTGGAGGAAAGAGATACTATCCAGAGAGACCTTGAACATAGAATTGTATAGAAGATACTTATTTTCTAAACATTCTTAAGAATGAAGCCTAAGTTCTTAATATTTAATATTTCTACAAATGTAGCAATCGAATAGGGACTTAGATAATAACTAAGAGTTTACATAGGAGAGAAAAATGTACATAGAGTAGCTTAATTTTAAAGCTATAAGTTGACAAACTATAGCAATACATGTGTTTAGTCAGAAGTCTTAACCAGCCAGAGCATGAGGATGATGAATCATAAGAAGTTACTTTAGATGTGTCTGTGCACACATAATATACAAAGTACCTGTCATCTAAATTTGCTGGCAAATTAATTTTCCCTTGGAGTGCAAAATACATACATACATATCCATAAAAATATTTTAGTTTGTGTTACAAGTTTCCACATATAATTCCAAAAAGCACTAGAAGATAAGTTTACAGATAAAAGGGTCTGATGTTAAACAGTGACTGGTTTAAGATAGAAGTATTTTTGAGCACTAAATTGAGCACCAAATCCATTTGAGTTCACATACTGCACATAGTATCAACACTGCCCTGAAATCTTAGCAAATCAATGTGTATCACCTAAAGCAATTCTATGACAGTGGTTGTACTAACCTGCAGTGAAAGGTTCTTCCAGGTCCATCAACACATACACCTCCATTGTAACACAGAACTGAGTTCAGCGTAGGCTCATTGCAAACATCAATGTCGACTTCGCAAAACCTTCCAGTGTACCCACTCAGGCAAGTACAGACAAATGCATTGACTGCATCCTGACAAGAGCCTCCATTACTGCAGGGACCAGACTCACATTCCTGGGGAGAGAAATAATAATACATTGACTACACAGCTTTAATACACATTACTTATTCATTTCAACAGCAAGAGACTGAATCTGGAGATTAGAAAATGGGTTGGATTTTGTATTGACTAATAAGCAAGTCTTCTGTGGGGCAATTTTTGTTTATGTAGAGATTTTTTGAGGAGAGGCTGAAGGAGCTGGGGGTGTTCAGCCTGGAGAAGGCTCAGGGGAGACCTTATCACCCTCTGCAACTCCCTGACAGGAGGTTGGAGTCAGGTGGGGGTTGGTCTCTTCTCCCAGGCAACCAGCAGCAGGACAAGAGGGCACAGACTCAAGCTCTGCCAGGGGAGGGTTAGGTTGGATCTTAGGAAGAGATTTTTTCCAGAGAGAGTGCTCAGGCATTGGAATGTGCTGCCCAGGGAGGTGGTGGATTCACCATCCCTGGAGGTTTTCAAGCTGAGACTGGATGTGGCACTTAGTGCCATAGTCTAGTAATGACAGTAGGGTTGGACTCAATGATCTTGGAGATCTTTTCCAATCTGGTTGATTCTATGATTCTACAATTCCTTTGATTACAACTCATACTCACTTTTGAAACTATACTTGCCCCTTGCAGAAATGCAAACATTTTTATATGAGGCAGTCTTACACCCATAAGTATGTGATTCCCACTCATGCTTCCTTTATTAAAACAGTAAAGCATGTTTTTGAGCCAGTTTATACAATTATTCCTTCTACTTTTTATAGTAGTTCCTATTGCAGTGAAACATCCCACATTAATAACACAATTCTAGACAGAATAAAGAATTACTTATATAAACCCATGCACACAAGCCTTTTATCAGTATTTCCTGATAAATGCTTTCTCATTATCAATTAGTGCATAATATTGCAAATGGAAACATGTAAAAAATGTTTGTGTTCACATAATAATAATTTCCTCTGATCAAGTTAATGTAAAAATCACCAAATTCAAACCATGCAAAGTCACAGAATGTTTAGTGTATTTGCCACTGCAAAAAAAATGTGGGTTTGCCCTTGAGCACAGAAACCTAGTTTTTACTTGTATCCCAAAGGAGTTTTATTTTGCAGCTGCAACCCAAACAGTCTAGCTCAATTCAGTATTTTAAATTTATTCTCACACTACTGTAACTTTATAAGGCTTAATTCTTTAAGGATATCCAAGGGCACTCAGATTTCCTGCAGGTACTACAGTTGCTTTGACAGAATGTAAATTTGGATATCCATGGGGAATTGTGAGAAAACAACTTATTTTCCTATAAGCTCTCCAGCTGGGTGTATATAGGATGATTTATTAGTGAGCATTACATAAACTAATTGAATTATACATCCCACAGGAAGGTGGGGATAGTCCTACAGCCTGCCAAAAATCCCGTGCCTAGGTTCTAGAAGTAGACTGTTGCTATATTAACTGCATTTGTTGTTGGCAGACATAAGTGTACTTTTTTGTTTATAAAGAAAAAAATATCAATTCGTACGTCCAACTCTCTGACTTTTCTATTCCAGGAACTTGCCAAGTCTTCTTAATTTGTATTCACTTCTATCCATCTCTACTACTTTCGTTTTTACCGATTTGCTTATTCATAGAATAAATTAAATATCTATCAATTAATGGATCAAATTTTTACCTAATTATGATTCAAATGACAGAGTTCAGAAAATACCAGAATCATCAAACTAACTGAGGATAAGTTCAAAGCTCAAATGTTCAGACAAATGTTCACAATGCACCATCACAGTCATATCAAGTTGCAAACTTCATGGAAAACCTTTTCATTTTCTTCTGTGGAATGTATTCTTCTTGTAAAACTTGACAAAACTACTCACACTAACTATTTTTACAGTAACATAAACCCCAGACAGTTTGTAGGAAAGAAATCACACCTATCACTTTCCAGTATATTTTGAGTACTCTGTTACAAGGGAAGTGTTAGTCTGCACTGTTCATAACTCAGGCAAGAAAATCGTTTCAGTGAACAGACGAAGAACTATGTTAAAAAGGCCACAAATAACTTCAGCCCAAAGGTGATGAGTTACCACACTACCACCAAATGCTGCAGTTCGTAGTCTAAAAGAACAAGGACATGAGATGACAAACTGGAGATGCAAGACAGTTGTGACCAAGTCCTGCTTGTCCTAGATCCTACCAGACTGATTTTACAGCTTGCCATTAGGGAATAGCTGGCTCTACAGAAAATTCCCCGATTCTCTGAACACAAGTTCACCTAACCACCGATGCTATTGCCATTTTGTATTCTTTATTATAATGGGAGGTTGAATCTTTACTATGACCCCCAACCAGACTGTTGTCAAATCAAAGCAACAATTGCAGAGATGCACAGTCTAGAAATATTGTCTCTGTTCTCCAGTACAGGAGGGGAAAAATACTTCCTTGGGGATCTCAGTTGCTGATTCAACCCACTCACCACAGGGCACAGCTGATGAAATATTTTGCAGAAAAACATCAAAGACAGAAGTGAGAACAAAGTGTCAAAAACAGCCCTGCAGGCACAAAGGTCGGAGAAGGAGCAGGGGCAGGTTTTGCTTCAGGCAGTCTGCACCAGAGATCCCTGGAAATTCCTGGAAAAGACCACTGTGAAGCAGGTCAGCCCCTTCCAGCCCATGGAGGACCACAGTGGAGCAGATATCCACACTGCCAGGTGTGTGAACACCACACCAGAGCACATGCCCCAAACGAGCTGCAGCCCATGGAGAGCCCATGCTGGACCATGCTCCTGGCAGAAACTGCAGCTCATGTAGAGGAGCCAGCACAGGAAGATGTTTTATGGCAGGTTGCAAGGGAATTGGCTTAGTTTTTCATTGACAGTAAATTACATTAATATTTCCCAAGCTGAGTCTGTTTTGCCCGTGATGATAATTTGTGACAATGAACAATCTCCCTGTCTTTTCCTTGACCCACAAGGTTTTTTCATATTTCTTCCCTCTGTCCTGATAAGGAGGGGGAGTGCAAGAGTGGCTGAACCAGACAAAGTGACACTATACCCAGCTATTCATAGGCTGTAAAAATTTCTTTTCTGTCCTATCAGAGCAAATAACCTGTCCAAATGGAGCAGTATTGCTTAGCTTTTCCTGTGCCCATCATGACTTTCTAACTTTTCCTATTATTTGCTAGTTAGTTTGGTTCAAAGGCAGCTTCAGTCAAACTAGGGCTACAGCCACCCATATTCAGGGAAGCCAGAAGGACAGAAGACCTGCTCCTAATCCCTCATCAGGTTCTTCCCATTCTAAAGGGATTTGCTCCTTCCACTGTCACAAAAAAAAAAAAAAAAGAAAGTGCCCCTTATTAACTTCATTTGGGGTGCTCTGCTTATTCCTTACCCATCTTCACAACTGAAAATGATGCCCAGTACTCACACTTCACAGCATACCAATGCTGTCCTTCCCAGCTCATCTTTTAAAATGTGGCTAGCTTTAATAAGCCTCTTGTAAAGAATGAAATTATGCAACAAAATGGAAATGACACAATTTTAATAATTTGTATAGAGATTTTATCAACTGTCCACTTCACCAGTCTGGCACACTTTATTCTCCTCGAAATATCTTTTGAGTTTTCTGATCTTCTAAGATTAAAGCAGGAGGCATTTTTTATTCTGAGTTTGGGGGCTTTATTCTGTGAAGCATATGCTTTTCCCATTCTGATCTAACAAGGAATCCTCAGAGTATACGTGCTGTTAACAGGCAATGACCTTGGAAAAGATTTGAAAATGATAATGGACAAGCCATCAACATGAACTCCCATTGCAATGCTATGGAAAAAATTGCTAATGATACCCTTAAGTCTTCAGAGAGGGGAACTATGACTTACTCTTAGACAGGTGATTATTCCTCTTTTTATTGTTAGGGGAAATGGAAACATTGTGCCAAGTTCTAGAATCTGTTTATTATAAAGGATGTCAAAAGATGTGGAATATAGTATGATTTAGGGAGCAGATAAAATACTTTACAGTAAGTTAAATCTAAAAAAAATAACACTTACAAGAACTTTTAGAATAGAATTTTTTCCAAAAACATTATCTAACACTTACAAGAACTTTTAGAATAGATTTTTTTCAAAAAACATTATTACCTCATATATATCATTTTCACATGATACTGCCGAAAACATAAATATATACAGCTTAAAAATTATTAGCAAAAATCATGGAGTACACATCTGCTTCTAGCTATTAAAACCAATAATCAATGGGAGTTCTTTGCTGTAAGAAGTTCCAGAACTCTTCATGGCTCTATGAGTATCTTAGGTTTAGGTTATCACTAAGTAAATTGAGAGAGAGAGAGATAATGGTAGTGCACAGTCATTTTCACTGGAAATATTATATATTGAGTATTTAACTCGCAGAGAAAATCAGTACAAAAGCAACTGCCTGGATTCCCCAAATCCAGATATATCCATCAAGAGATAAGGCCCAACTTTACTGCTGAGAGTCACTCACTGTAAACTGTCAAAAGCAGTTAATCTTCCACCTCCTTATGTTTTAAAACAAAGTTTTAATTCATTTCTAAAGCTTATAATCTAGGCAAATAAAACTTAAATACAAATATTAATTTCCATGGCGTTGTAAATGAATGGAATACACAGATTTTCAACAGGAGAGCAGAATGTTGATTTTCTGGCTTTATGTTTGCTAAGTTAATTTTACAGTGCATATAAGTCCTTACGGATTTTTCTTAGCATAGCAAGGCAATTTAAAAGTCAAGGCAAAAAAAATGAAAGAATATTGAAATTTCTAGTTTTGCAGCTCTTTTAAGGGTAGGTTTCCTTAAGAATCTTTAGTTCAAACAGTGCCATAGAGGGTGTTAGAGCATAATGATTGATTTTCTCTGTATTTCCTATTCACCAAATGTCATGGTGTAGTAAATATCATTCGGACTAGGAAGTGAGTGACTGTCCTTTAGGATAGCCCACCTGGCATGGCACAGTTCACTACTCCTGCTGGCAGGGACCTGTTCTGAAATCTGGACTCCAGCAACTGACCTAGAAAGGCACAGCACTTTGCTCAAGGCATGTTCTTCCTTATCCAAATCTGTGGGTCCAGACTGACATCTGCCTTTGGAAATGGGGTTAATCTGCCAAAGAAGGCCCAACTTTCCCATTAGATCATCTTCAAAGTCACAATCCATAGCTTGAAACAATTATAAGGGGACACACTTTAGCAAGTCAATAAAAAGATTGGAAATCCACTAGTGGAAATCCACTATTTTTCCCAATAATGTGTCCATTCAACACTATTTCTTAAAAGAAAATCTAGAAGAGCATTTTAGAAGGCAGGATTTCTTTTTTTCCTTTTCCTACAGAAAGGACTACTTTTCATTAGTCCTCCTTGAAAAATCTGATGAGAAATAAAAAGAAATAATATTTCTAACAACACTTCAAAATCTATTTGAATAAAAGAGATTCAAGGCAAAAAACAGACAAAAAATGTAATGATAGATAACTTATTATTTAAGTAAAAAGGTGATTTTAAAGTGGATTAATTCTCAACAGAATAACTCATGCAAATCCACTGATGGGGGGGGAAAGTCTCCCAGAAATGTACATAAGATATTTACAGCTCTATCTTTCAACATACATGTATGTGGTGCATTATACAGTCTAATTCTCTGTAAATATTTATGAGATGTACCTTTTGCTGTTTGATGCCTTTGTAGACAACTGTGAAGTTATTAATTCTAAGGGAAGACTTGAAGCAGAAAAATGTAGTGGCCTTAAACACCAGTTATGAAAGTGGAAGGAAACATCCTGATAATTCTGAGAAACTTGGATTCTGGGCAGAGGTCACTGACTTGTAGAAGTTAGAACCAAGCAGAGATTTTAAGCTTGAATTTGATGGAGTTGTAAAGAGAGAGATAAGGAAGGAATTCAAGGATATATAGTGCACCACAAAATATAGATATTTTCAAGAGTTATTTTTCCAGTCATTTAATGACAGGATTGAGGGCAACATTATTCTCAGACCAAAAGGGGAAGTTTTTGTGATAAAGAGCCATATGGCTAAGGGTTTGGAATAGAATAAAAAAATAGTCAGAAAAGAAACCAATGTTGTAAGCAAACGCTTTAGAAACTAAGTCCAGTGTTAAGGAAAGGTGTTTTAATGCCTGCTGAATCCAGATTTGGAAAAAACCAGATAATTTTACAGCATTACCTCATAGGAAATGTGCAATGCAGTGTTTTGATATCATTTAATAGTTATGCAAAACAGCCATGATCCAGTGTAGTACTCAGAAACTACATATTTGCATTTTAGTTCCTTCCAAAAATATTTTATGACAGTTTAATTTACTGAATTTATCATGATTACAGCCATCTGATACAATTAGAGCTTCTATTAAGAGACCAAAAGGCTCAGGTTTCCCCTGCTGAGTTTAAAATAGCACTTACTTTAAACTGTGTGATTCATTGACTTATGGATGTTTCCAGTCACATGAGAGTTTGAAGTGCACTCTTACTTTGGGATAAGTCTCAATAGTATTGAGGAGAAGTGGAAGTTAGAGATTTATATTAAGAACTTGAATGTTCCTGATGCCTATTTCTATTTTATATTTAGTAATATTATAAATTAGGTGCATTTTTCTAAAGAGCAAATTTATTGCTCTATTTTTTGTGAGATTTTATTGTCAATATTATCATGTAACCATGTTGTTTAATTACTAACTTCTCAAACCTTTTCCTTTTGGTAGATTATATATACATATAACATTTGTGGAATGAACAGGGAAAACATATCTCTATATTTCAGAATGTTGGTTTTATCTATCATAAATCAATCCAAAAAGAGTTCAAAATCCAAAAAATATTTTGCCTTGAACTTCTTGTATTATGAAAAAAAGGTGTAGAGAAAAATAACAAAAATAAACCTATTTTTTAGACAGTGACACAGAGCAGGAATATGCTGGACCAGACCAGTGCTCCATCTGGCCCAGTATTCTGTCTATAATAGTGGTGGAAAGAAAGATACTTTAGAAAAACCATGTGATCTTTCCCACTTTCTACTGTCTATGCCCCATGCATTGTCCCAGCAATCAGAAGTGTCTCGTCTGACATGACATACTGTACTTCCCTGACTGGTTCATTTTTCATTCATTTATGGACCAATTGTTCATGATTTGCCTAATTTTTCTGAACCTTCTAAGAGACCACCTACCTCTCCAGCCTTCTGGGGCATCACATTCTAGGGGTTCTCTGCTTCCTGTGAAATAAAGCATTTTGATTTCTTCCTAATGTTTCTCTGCTTATTTCTACCATGACCTCCCAATTATTTTACTGCACAATTTTGGGAAGAAAGTATTCATTTAAGTTTATCTACCACTGCAAGAGTCTTCTAAACCTTAATTATGCTCAGCTTTCTCCTCTCCAAAGGGAATAGTTTCAGCCATATCAATCTCTCCTTACAAGGCAACTTTCAATTCATATAATGTTTGCTACTCTCTGTAGCTTCTCTAACTCTACCACATGCTCCTGGAGTTGCAAGGTCCAGAATTGTGCACAGTTCCCAGAATGTGGACCCGCTTGGGTTTTACATAGCAGGGAAATCATGTCCTCTGTCTTGTTCCCCATACTCTTCTGATCCTGCCCAGCAGTGTTTTCTTTGCTGTTCTGCACTGTGGCTGTACTTTGGGACTATGATTTCAGAGAACTGTCAATGACTGCTCCAAAACTTCTTTCCTGAGTTGGAACTGACAGTTGAAATCAGCTGTGAGGCTGAATATTACTTGATACTGGTTTAACTGCCACCTTTTCACTGTCTCCCTTTTGTGAGGTCCTTCTGGCATTCCTCAAATGCAAAGAATTCACTGAGCTTCTCTTGCTATGACCTTACCCTGTCTGACTGTCCATTTTACACATTAGACATCAAACCATCCCACCAATTCCCTACCAGACTTCAAGGTTTTGATAGATACGAAAAGATTTTTACAAATTTAAGTGATTTACGAGGTACTTTCCAATTTGTGTTTTAGCTTTATGGACATCAGGCCAACTCTTGAACTAATATGTTCTAAGGACATGTTTGTTATTTCCATATGGGCAAGCTTTACATTTGTTTAAATACTATTTTTTCCTTGTGACAACTTTAAGTTTCCTCCTTAAGTCACTCAGGGACTTTGGGCCACTTTGTGGTTTTCAGCTGTAGCACACATTTTACCTGGGTTTTTAACATTATTGGTTTAATAGCCCTTAATATGCTTGTGAGTTTCTTGTGGCTTTGGCCTGCTCTGCTTAAGTTGCTTGAAAATGTGCCTCACTTTTACATAGTTTCTTTTCCTGAAATTGAATATAAGAATTTACTAGTCCTGGTTTTTAGGATACTGTCTAGAGCATACTTGATACAAAATCATACTGTGATATCAGTTCATATAGTTTTCTTGACTGAATTCCATGAATGAAAAGCAATGAACACTGTAGCAGATATAAAAGTTCCAATATCCAGACTCCATATTAGATATGCAAAAGTTATAGGCTATAACTTTTTCAGTGCTTATTTTTCTCCCCTGAAAGTATTATACAAGCTGAGAAAGTCTAGAAGTGTATTTTCTTTCAAACTATTTTGTAGCATAGGTAGAAGATGAAAAACCCACTGTAAAAAAAATCAAAAAGTATCCAAGTATTTCTAGGGAAATACATATACACATAAATATATTTCATTTGTAAATTGGTTATTTGAATTACCTATGTTGCTGACCTTGCCTGACTATGTAATGCCCATCCAATCATTCTTACACTCTCCCTCCTCCTACACCTAGGAAAGAAAACAAATTGACAAAGCTCCTAGATTGATAAGGATAGAGAGATCACTTACCATTTACTGTCAGAGACCAAACAGACATAGGGTATAGATCTTTGAACAAATCTTAAAACCACACCACACTTCTTCCCAGGCTCAAATTCCCCCCTCTATTCCAAACTTTTCTACTTTTTCCTATCACTTTGAGAAGGAGAGACAGGATGGGAGATGGGAGTTGTAATGTTTAACAGCTCCTCTTTACTGCTCCTTCCTTCTCACCCTGCTTCAGTGTGGGTCCTTTTCATGTGCTTCAGGGCAAGACTTCTCCTGCCTGGGCTCCTCTCCATGGGTCACAGCTCCTGCCCAGAACCTGCTCCTGTGTGGGCACTCAATGGACTGCATTTCTTTAGGGCATATCTACATGTTGACAGTCTATGGGATGCAGTGCAGATATCTGCTCTGGCATGGTCCTCTCCATGGCCTACTGGCAAATACTTGCTTCACCATGGTTCTCTCCAGGGGCTACAATTCCTACAGACTTTGCTGCAGTGCCTGGAGAATCTCTTCCCCCTCCTTCAATGACCTGGGGTACTGCCTGTTTGTTTTTCACAATCTTTTCCCCTCACTCCTCTCTCTGATAAGCAATGTTTTCTACTCTGTGTTAAATCTCTTTCTACAAAGGTGTCACCAGCTTGACTGGGAGGCTCAAACAAAGTGGGTTGGTTGGAGCTGACTTAAATGGGTTGTTCCCAGCACTGGGCAGCCCCTGGACTATTCTCACAGAGGACACTCCTGCAATCCTCCTCCAAAACAAAACCTTGGCACCTACACCCACTGAAGCTACATAACCCTTAATACGAAGAAATGTACCTTCAAGTGAAGCAAATATATATAT
>NW_008672167.1:4480-4685 GCF_000695815.1 Acanthisitta chloris | reverse complement strand
GGGGGATCCCCCTAGCTCCAGCAGCCTCAGAGGGAGACAGGACCCAGCTGGCCCCAGGGCTTGGCCACAGGCACCACTGCAAAGTCCCTGTGCCCTCCCCCAGTGTGGTCTCCATGGGCCTGTTGGCACAACGGGCTGCGGGGGGCACTGGTGTCCTGCCTGATCCACTGCCCGTGGGGGCAATGGGACATGTCCCTTGGACATT
>NW_008672167.1:2208-4335 GCF_000695815.1 Acanthisitta chloris | reverse complement strand
TGGTGCTTTGAACTGGCTGTCCCCTGGGGCCGGGAAGGTCACCCCAGCCCTGACAGCCCCACGCAGCAGTGCCCTTCTGCTCCCTGTCCCCTCAGCCAAGCAGGACCCAGCCCTGGATGCCGCAAGCCCGATGGGTGCAGGACTCCTGCCCACGGCCCCTGTCTCCCCGGTAAGCACTCACCTACCCCCAGGTTGGGAATTGCCCCTCCCCCGGTTGGGAATTACCCTCTCTGGGCTGCTGGGGGGCAGATGGGCTCTGAGGACTCACCTTTTGTAGGCTGCTGGACAGGCATGGGGGAAGGGGAGGGCGTGTGGCTGGGGGAGGCAGGAGTCACCTGAGTGTCCTCTCCTGTGAGAAAAACAGGGCAGAGGTGGGAGACACTCTGATTACAGGGTCCCTTTCCTGGCCATGCTGCGCTGGGGCTGGGGCTGCCCCTGCAGATGGTGGGGTGGGGCTACTTCCCCATCTCCTCACAGGGCTTTGGCTGTCAGTACCTGGGCAATGACCAACCTGGTGTGCATGGGGTGCTGACCTCCCAACTCCCCTTCACTCTGCCTTCTCTCAGCAGCAGAATGCTGTCCCCGAAGTCTCTGCCACCTTCCTCTCCAGAATGGCCCAGATGAGCCCAGGACCAGCTCCTGGCTCCAGCCCTTCCCAAGCAGTGCCGGTGCCACTGGTGGGCACACAGCCGAGCCCTCTGCGAGTCCCCAAGGCAGAGCAGGTGTCCCCCACCTCAACTTGTGGTGAGTCTGGGCACTCCAAGATGCTCCACAAGGCACCACAGTTCCTGCACAGAGCTTGGACTGAATATTGTGGGAATTTCAGCTTCAATTCCAGCTATTTCCATTCAGCCAGCTGAGCATGGAGGGTTCCTTCCCGTGGGGGAGGGCACAGCCCCTTCACCTCCTCCTTCCACAGGGGCAAAAACAGAAACAGGAAAAGACAAAAACAGAGCAAAATGTCGGACTGTGGTTTTGAAACCCTGGAGCTTGGTTTTGGAGCAGGAAGTGCCTGCTTTCACCCACAGAAACCAGCCTGGCTGCTGGAAACCAGGCTCTGGTGTCAGTCCCAGTTCAGTTTGGTGCTGCACACCATGACCTTGCTGCCCTTTGGGACTTTCTGGGTGATTTCCATCCCAAGAAAAGCTTGGAATTTAAAATGTCACATCCTAGATGTTCCCATTTCTGAGCAGCTGTAAAATGAGTGGGATTTGGGATATCACACGGTTGAAGGCTGGAGCAGTGCATCCCCATCAGCTGAGCAGCGTGGCTGCCCCAGGGTGGGGGCAGCACTGCAGGATGCTCCTCTCTGCCCTTCCCAGCACAGGACCCTGGTGTCACCCTGTCATGAGAGGCTGCTGCTGCTGCTGCTGCCCCTCTCCCCAGAGCAGCACCTTCCCTTTTCCAGGCAGTGACTGGCCCAAGCCCAGCCAGGCTTCCCCAGGACGCACTGTAGGGCTGAGTCCTGACATCTGCCTGCACCACCCCATGTCCCGCCGGGGTAGGCCTGAGTCCAACAAGGTACGGCAGGGGCAAGTACTCCCAGCTCCATATGCACCCCCTTTCCTCCTGCCCTCCAAACTCCCCCCACCCTTGCTGCAAGCTTTAGGCAAGCCTGTCCCCAGTGGGGCTGGTGGCCAGTGGTTGTCCCCACTGCCAGAAGGTTCCTGATGGCCCTGACCCGCAGGTGGAGAGTCGTCGCATCACACACATCTCCGCCGAGCAGAAGAGACGCTTCAACATCAAGCTGGGCTTCACCACACTGCACAGCCTGGTGAGCACGCTGAGTGCCCAGCCCAGCATCAAGGTGAGCACCCAGGGTCATCCCTGGGCACACAGGGACACAGTGTCACCTGGAGATGCTGCACCCCTGCTCTACCCCAAAGCACAGAGCTCCTGCCACAGCCCATGGGGCAGGAAGCTGGAGCCCACTGCAAGCCCCTGCAGACCCACATGGTGTGGCCATGCCAGGGGGGTCTGGACCCCCTTCCACTCTCACTCCATGGCCCCTCAGGTCAGCAAGGCCACCACCCTGCAGAAGACAGCTGAGTACATCTGCAAGCTGCAGCAGGAGCGGGCGGCTCTGCAGGATGAGGCACAGCGGCTGGGGGGGGAGAACGAGCAGCT
>NW_008672167.1:0-2169 GCF_000695815.1 Acanthisitta chloris | reverse complement strand
GAGGAGCTCAATGGCTCCATCAAGTAAGGGGGGACATGGCTGGGGGAGGCAGGAGGGGCCACTGCTTGCTTCAGGGTGGCCAGGCAGGGCAAGTGGCAATGCCAGGGGAGCAGCAGGACACAGCAGGTCTCCCGAGCACCTCCCATGTCCCTCCTCAAACCCTGGTCGGGGCTGATGCTGAGGCAGTACCGTGTGGGACCGGAGTGCAGGGACCTACAGCCATCCTGGGGAGGGGGGCACTGCCTGCCAGCCCCTGCTGAGAGCTCAGGTGCTTCTGGAGCCTCTCAGGTCCAGAGGCAGCCCCCATGGCTCCCAGCCTCTGGAACATACCCCATGGCCTGTGCCCCACAGCCTGTGCCAGGAGCAGCTGCCAGCCACGGGGGTGCCCATCACACGCCAGCGCTTTGACCAGATGCGCAGCATGTTCGACGAGTACGTCCGCTCCTCCACCCTACAGAACTGGAAGTTCTGGATTGTATCCTTTGGAGCCAGTGCCTGGATGCTCTCTCTTACCCCTCCACCAGATACCACATCCTCTGGTTCATCCGCTGCTCCTGTGTCTGTGGGGTCTCTCCGGCTCGAGAGGTTCTGGGGACCATGGGGAGATGTTTTCCAGTTGAGGGCACACAGTGGGAACATGCTGAGGTGCTGTGGTTAGGAGGAATCACAAGGGAGCAAAAAGAGTAGGAATAAATGGTTTGTCCTCAGGGAGAAAGAAACTGGAGCTGAGCTCATGTAGGGAATTGCTCTTGGTGAGATGGGAGCTGGATCTGAGAGGCAGCAGCCATTAGCTAGGGATTAGGAAAGGTCCAGACACAAAGCTGGGGACATGATAACTTGGTCTTAGTGGCCACATGACACACACTGGAAACTCCAGGATGGAAAAGACTAAGGACCAGGAAACCTGTGGGCAAAGGGCTGGATCTGCTCCTTTGTGAGCAGGGATTAAACACACTGAGACCATTATGCCTGCAGAGACTGTGATACCTATGAAATCCCAAGTGGTAGAGGGATGGACAGGCACTGCTGCTCATGGTCCCATCCTGCAAGGCAGAGGTGGCTCCTGACACAGAGCTGGGGAGCTCAGGACATGGGGGATTCTGAAGCCTGCACAGGCTCCAGGACACACTCGTGGTGGAGGTATCTGTGTGGATAACTGCATGCACAAAATCACAAGTCTCAGATTCTGGTCGTCATATCAAAATCCCTGGTCCCTGCAAGCTGGGAGCACCAGCCTGAACACACTGGTGTCCTGCCCTGCTCCTGGGCACTTTGCTAGCTGGCTCCCCAGTCTGCTCTGGAAGAGCTGTTGTGTGTCTCAGTAACCTTCTCTGGCAGCCCCAGTCATTACAGGAGCTGCACAGCTCTCCCATTGCCTGCCCAGGGGACACGGAGGTCCCCATCACCCCCGCAGTTTTGGCTGGCGCCCAGTGTGGTGCTGAGCTGGGAAGGCACCCAGCAGGTCTGCTCCATGGTCCTTCCAGCTGCCCAGCAGGTCTGCTTCATGATCTGTCCTGCTGCCCTAGCAGTTCTGCCCCAGCAGTTCTGCCCCATGGCTGGGCAAGGCTGTCTGTCCTGCTGCTGCACACCTGCCCACACCTGCCAGGTGGGAGACCGTGGTTGTGGCAAGGCTGGTCCTTAACTGCTCTGCTCCCACCAGTTCAGTGTCATCATGCGGCCCCTCTTCGAGTCTTTCAATGGCATGGTGTCCACAGCCAGCATGGAGAGCCTCACCCAGACATCCCTCGCCTGGCTGGACCAGCACTGCTCCCTCCCAGCGCTTCGGCCGAGTAGGTGGCCCTGTGCCTGGCTGTGGCACCCAGAGCAAGTCGGGCTGGCATGGGCTAAGGGAAAGTCCGAGGGGAAAAGGACAGGGGTGTCCTGGTTGGTGTTGGATGGGAGGGGAGCACCTGTGGGACATGACAGAGCTGGTGCTCGGTGCTTTCCCATTCTCCCGTCACACCCACTGCCTTGCTGCGCTTGGCGTGTCGGCAGGGCAGGCTCTGCCCTCCACACAGCCTCGCAGGGTGGGTTTCCCTTCGCCCTGTCTGCTGGGGGCTGTGGCAGGGACCTGTCACGCCGTTCCGGGGGCTGGAGCAGGGAGGGACAGCGCCGTGTCCCCCAGGCGGGTTACAGTGACCTGTCCCCTGTTCCCGCAGCCGTCCTGAG
>NW_008672166.1:0-12670 GCF_000695815.1 Acanthisitta chloris | reverse complement strand
CTGCCTTGGGCAGCCTGTGCCAGGGCTCAATAGCTCTTTCCAGGAGGAATATTCCCAATATCCAACCTGAACCTCCTCTGGCAATGCTTGAGGCTGTTTCCTCTTGTCCTGTCCCTTGTTTCCTGGGAGCAGACCCTGAACCCCCACCTGGCTGCACCTCCTGTCAGGGAGTTGCAGAGAGCCAGAAGGTCTCCCTGAGCCACCTTTTCTCCAGACTGAGCTCCCCCAGCTCCCTCAGCCATTCCTGGTGCTCCATTCCCTTCCCCAGCTCTGTTCCCTTCCCTAGACATGCTCCAGCTCCTCAATGTCCTTCTTGTTGTGCGGGGCCCAGAACTGCCCCAGGACTGTAGGTGCCTCAGCAGTGCCAGCACAGGGACAGGCACTGCCCTGGGGCTGTGCCCACACTGGGGCTGGTACAAACCAGGTGCCATTGACCTTCTTGTCTACCTGGACACACTGGGCTCATGTCCAGCCACTGTCACCAGCACCCCAAGGGCATTTTCCAGCATTCCAGGCACTCTGCCCCAATTCTGGAGTATTCCATGGGGTTGTGTGACCCAAGTGCAGGACCTGGCACTTAGCCGTGACCAGCTCTGGACAAGCGGGAATGAGCAGCTCATGGAGGAAGGCACAGAGGGAGCTGTCAGTGGAGCAGAGAAGAAGAGATTTTGAGAGGGAAGGGGGAAATAGCAGTCAGTCCTGAGCAGAGAAAGCTCCTTTAATTTATGGAAGTAAGGTCCCTGCTTGGTTCCTCCCTGTCATTTCCCCAGATTCCTCCTCAGAGAGGAGAGGAACCACTAAGGCTTTTGTATTCACATGACACGGTGGACTCCTCTCTACTGTTGTGTGAGGGTGCTGAGGCACTGGCACAGGACACCCAGAGCAGCTGCGGCTGCCCCTTCCCTGGGATTGTTCCAGGCCAGGTTGGATGGGGCTTGGAGCAACCTGGGCTAGTGGAAGGTGTCCCAGGGAGTGGAACTGGCTGAGCTTTAAGGTCCTTCCAATCCACACCATTCCAGGATTCTATGATGATTCTACTCCCTGCAGTTGAGGCTGGAGGTGTTTGTGGTAGGGACCTGAGGGGAAAAAAACCCTCAGGTCACCTCCACAAACTCTTCAAATCCTTGGAGATTTGGTTTGGAGGTGCCTCTGAAGGCAAAGAGGGTTATCCTGTGTGCAGCTGTGTCTCAAGCTAGAGAGAGTGGGACTGTTGTCCTGGTGATCCTTCTCAAAAGAGCTAGTCCAGTCTGTGCTGTATTCCATAATATCTGCTACACAAGGCAGTCCCTTCACTCTGAGAATTAAGGATTTTTGGGAACAAGGCTGATTTTATTCCTTGCCAGTGCGTATTTCCCTGCAAACTTTGGTAGAAGCTCCATCACACACCACTGGTTTTTAAATCAGCAAAGCTTACACCTGCAGCATGTTTTGGTTCTGGTTTCCTCTGCTGAAGCAATTAATTAACCTGGTTAATTCATCTTTTCCTCCTTGTCAGGAAGGAAAGAAGTGGCCCTTCTCCTTCTAGCAGAGATGCAGGTGATGTTTTACCATCAAAAATTCATGGAACAACTTCCACCAAGGATCTGGATGTGAAAGAGGGAGCAAGAAAGAGGCAGACAGCAAATAGTGATGCAAAAATCTCCAAACCGTCTGTCATGGAGGACTCCCATCAGCCCAGGTAAGCTTTCCCTGGAAGGGAGGAGATCCACTTTGCGAGAGGATCACTGAAGTGATTGAATCGTGTTTCCCTAGTACAATCACCTGCTCCAAAGCAAAGACTTGGAGATCTTCAGTGCTTGGATGTAGAAATAGAGGACAGCAGTGGATGTGTGGAAACCCTGTGCACCGAGTTATGTTGGCAGTGGTCATGACTTCTGTCTGCTCTGAGCTCTGCCCTGGCAGCTGCTCTTTAATTGTGAAATATCTGAAAATTGTAGCGTTCTTTACCCTTTGGTTAGTGGTAAAAGTGCAGAGAGACCACATGTCCTGCCAAAACACCCCAGAAAGTCATGGAAATCATGTTAGAATCATAGATCCCAAACTGGTTTGGGTTGGAAGGACCTTAAAGATCATCCAGTCCCAACCTCCAGCCATGGACAGGGATCCCTTCCACTAGACCAAGTTGCTCCAAGCCCCATCCAACCTGGCCTTGAGCGCTTCTGGGGATGGGGTAGCCACAGCTCCTCTGGTCAACCTGTGCCAGTGCCTCCCCACCCTCACAGCCAAGAATTCCTTCCCAATATCCCATCTCACACTGCCCTCTGGCAGTGGGAAGCCATTCCTCCTTGTCCTGTCCCTCTAGGGCCTTGTCCCAAGTCCCTCTGCAGATCTCTGGGAGCCCCTTGAGGCACTGGAAGGGGCTCTGAGGTGTCCTTGGAGCCTTCTCTTCTCCAGGCTGGACACCCCCAGCTCTCCCAGCCTGGCTCCATGGCAGAGGGGCTTCAGCCCTTGGAGCATCATTATGGCCTCCTCTGGACTCTCTCCAGCAGCTCCACATGCTTCTGCTGTTGATACCACAGAGGTGGCAAGAGGGGAGGGCCAGAATTCCCCCTCACCTGCTGCCCACAGTGTGGGGATGAGTCCAGGATGCTGTTGGCTGAATTCCTGCATCAGAGTGAATCTATCACAGGAGAATTTACTCCTGGAGCACCTCCACATGTTTCCCCATTCCTCCATGCCCTCTGCCCATGTTTAATGTCCTTCTGGAAGCTCCATGGCTGGCAGAACAGGGTGCTGCTGCTGCAGCTGCCCTCACCTGCTGCCCACAGTGTGGGGATGAGTCCAGGATGCTGTTGGCTGAATTCCTGCATCAGAGTGAATCTATCACAGGAGAATTTACTCCTGGAGCACCTCCACATGTTTCCCCATTCCTCCATGCCCTCTGCCCATGTTTAATGTCCTTCTGGAAGCTCCATGGCTGGCAGAACAGGGTGCTGCTGCTGCAGCTGCAGAAGGCACATCCCAGAGC
This sequence comes from Acanthisitta chloris, assembly GCF_000695815.1. Lineage (NCBI taxonomy): Eukaryota > Metazoa > Chordata > Aves > Passeriformes > Acanthisittidae > Acanthisitta > Acanthisitta chloris. The sequence continues at coordinate 9,702 of NW_008672166.1, read as the reverse complement.
ACTTCCAGCAGCTTGGAGCTGGCTGTTGGAGCTGGAGCCATGGCAGTTTGCCCAGTGGCTGTTGTTTACAGCCCTCTGCCAGTAATTTGGCACAGGAACAGCATCACACAGCTTTGGAGGAGCTGGGAAATGCCCTTAAGAGGTCTATTGGGGAGACACAGTAGTTGGAGTTTGGCTTTGGCCAGACTGGACTGAGGAATGTAAAGGCTTCAAGTCACCTGTGGGGTTGGCATAAGATGATCTTAAGGTCCTTTTCAACCCAAACCATTCCACCTTCTGCTCCCAGATCCATCCTGCTCTCCAAGAACCTTCCACAGCACAGAGCAGCATCCATGGATTGGGACATTCTCCCAAGGGACTCTGCTTTTGCCCAGTGTTGAAGTAACAGCAGGTGTTCATAGGGGCATTAAAGCCATTCCATAGAAAAGTCAGAAATGACACAGGCCACTTGGAATTCAGACTTTGGAAACAGGCAGGACTTCAAAGCCATGCCAGGAGCATTTGTAGAGTCATCCAACACAGCTGTGGGATTTGGCTGGCAGAGGTAACTGATCTGTGCTGGGAATCCACTAAGAGCAGAGGAATTTGTTTAACAATAGGGAGGAACAATATCCATTATCTTGGTGAAAATTCAGCCCATTAAGGGCTCAGTTTCCAGGGAATACTCAATTCAGAGGCACCTACTGAAGAACATGGTGTCTATGTAAATAGCTCTTTCTTCTGTGAGTAGCCTGGGGGACAGTGGGGACAGAGGTTGGCACAGGGATGGTGCCAGGGTGCAGCTGGCACAGGGAGATCCTCAAAGGGCCCATTGAATTCCAACAAACCTCAGTTGTGGCCATTCCCAAAGACTGGTGAGGCCTCACCACCAATCCTGAGAACAGTTCTAGGCCCCTCACAATAAGACATTGAGGGGCTGAGCGTGTCCGGGGAAGGGAATGGAGCCAGGGAGGGATGGCACAGGGATGGTGCCAGGGTGCAGCTGGCACAGGGAGATCCTCAAAGGGCCCATTGAATTCCAACAAACCTCAGTTGTGGCCATTCCCAAAGACTGGTGAGGCCTCACCACCAATCCTGAGAACAGTTCTAGGCCCCTCACAATAAGACATTGAGGGGCTGAGCGTGTCCGGGGAAGGGAATGGAGCCAGGGAGGGATCTGGAGCACCAGGAATGGCTGAGGGGGGTGGGGGAGCTCAGTCTGGAGAAAAGGTGGCTCAGGGAGACCTTCTGGCTCTCTGCAACTCCCTGACAGGAGGTGCAGCCAGGTGGGGGTTCAGACTCTGCTCACAGGGAACAAGGGACAGGACAAAAGGGAATGGCACCAAGTTGTGCCAGAGGAGGTTCAGGTTGGATATTGGGAATATTCCTCTTGGAAAGGGCTATCCAGCCCTGGCACAGGCTGCCCAGGGCAGGGAGGGAGTCACCATCCCTCCTGAGGGGATTTAACATCCATGTGGATGTGGCACTTAGGGACATGGTTAGTGCTGGCCTTGGCAGTGCTTGGGGAATGGTTGGACCTGATGATCTTAAAGGTCTTTTCCAACCTGAACAATTCCATGATTCCATGATTCTATGCTGCAGGGCAGAACATACTGACCTTCCCCTGTCTGTGTCTGGTTTCAGCTCTCCTCCATCCAAGCCAGAGGCCTTTGAACTGTTTAAGAAGGAGGCTGGAAGTGAGATCAACAGGATCTTCAAAGAGAACAAGAACATCCTCCTGGACAGGAAGAAGAAAAGCAATTCAGTAGCTCAGAGGATCAACCTCATCAAGAAGGAGATGGAGGGCATCAGGGAGGCTCTGGAGGCTCATAAGCAGAAGAGATGGCAGGAGGGTAAGTCACTGTGGCCAGTGAGGATCTGACAGAGAAAGAGAGCTGTTGTCTCCAAAGAATTTTGGGACGTGAGACCACCAAATCACCTCTGCTGCTTGCCAGGGCAGAGGGACAGCATGGTTTTAACTGTCCCAAAGGGCTGACCAGGATTTAGCTTCAAAAATCCTTCACCACAGCTGCCCAGGGAGTTTTTCCATGTGAGCCAAGTGACACCTTCCCCCCAGGCTGTCACATTTCCCTCCTCTCCACCTGCACATGTCCCTGGTTGAGGAGGACCCATACCTGCACAGGGTCAGGAATTCAGTAGTCATTTCTGCCCCACACCACTCCCACCCTCTGTTTGTAGGCAGCTTGTCTGAGGAAATGTCAATTGTGTGGTTAACCTCAACCTAACCCAGTAACTACCATGTGGTTCTGAGCGTAGTGACTGTGCTTCATCCTCTCTACCCTTACAGAAACCTTTATTTCCTTTTCTCCCCCTCCAGGAGAATATACTGATGAGAAGGGACAGGTTATCATTGATGAGAAGGAGTTTGTGTACATCATAAAACTGAAAGAGCTGAAGAAGGAGTACAGGTCTGGCTGTGCTGAGCTGCAGGACCTGAACGCAGAGATCCAGTACTGCCAGCAGCTGGTGGACAAGTGCAGGAAAAAACTCATCTCAGGTACTGCTCAGCAGCCTCCAGTTTAGCCAGGATAAATCTAGACTGGAGCATTTCACATCATGGAATCAGAAAGTCCCAGAATGGTTGGGAGAGATCTTAAATGGTTAGGAGAAATCTTAAAGCTCATCCAGTCCCACTCCCTGGCATGGGCAGGGACACCTTCCACTAGCCCAGGTTGCTCCAAGCCCCATCCAACCTGGCCTGGAACACTTCCAGGGATGGGGCAGCCACAGCTGCTCTGGGCAACCTGTGCCACTATCTCACCACCCTTACAGTCAAGAGTTCTTTCCCAGTATCCCATCTAATCCTGTCCTCTCCTCTCTCCTGTCCCTGAAGGCAGTTACCATCCTCTGTTCTCCTTTGTCCTGTTGCCTTCTAGACCTGTTTTTATTGAGGATTGGGTGATTGTTTTGACCTGACCCTGAATTGCTGCAGATTCTTTCTCCCATACAATGACACTCCACTCCTTGGTCACACCACTAGATGCAATACTGTGGGGAAAAGCCTTCCACAAGTAATTTGCCAGCAGTGCTGACCCTGAATCTCATCCTTGGTTTTATGAAACAGAGGTGGTAGCTAAGGAATTGCCCTGGGCGAGGGATTCGGCTCTGGGGCCCACATGTCTTCTCTATCTTCCTGTGAGTTCCAGTGGTCACCACCCTCATGGTGGTGAGTCACACACACCTCTGCCTGGGGAGATCCCTGCAAATTCCTGTGTGCTCCATGTTTGGATTCCAACTAACAGAAGCAGAGTCCTGCTGTATCCCTGGATTTGTCCCCTCTGATGGAATCCAGTCAGTGCACAAGTCCCAGAGTCCCAAACATTTGGATGCTGTGCACACCACAACACTTGACTCCTACAGACCTGCCAGGGGACAGCTTGTATCCATCAGAGCATCCCACGCTGGAAGAAATTCATGGATCATTCCAGGGATAAACAGGGCCAAATCAGAACTTTGCCACTGGTTCCTGATGGATCCAGGTTTGGCATTTTTGGGTGCTCCAGATGTTTGCTGTTTGTTCAAACATCCAGGCATGGTCTCACTTAATATCTGTGTCATCCCAGAGTGCCTGGAAAATGCCCAGGATTAATAAGGACATAAGTCCCACCTGCTGTGTATTATCATGGCTATTGTGGGATGGAAAACGGCTGTGCTTTAGCATTTGGCATTGAAATCCGAGCCCCAAACGAGCTGAGCATTCCAGCGGGATAACTCCAGCTCCGTGGGCTGCAGGACCAGTGCCATCTCGTGGCCAGGGGACTGTCCCCCGGGCCAGCCACCATCTCTCGGCCACCTCAGCACACCAATAGCCTCCTGGTCTGTTTAATTAACTTTTCTAGTCGTTTAAACTCAAGATTTTGGAATTCTGAGCTCCCTCTGAGTATTTCAGAGAACTGAGATCCCATCTGCTGCTCAGGCAGGGGGAACCAACCCACCATTGTCTCTTGGTCGTTACAGCCTGCTAATTGCTCTCTTCGCTTTGCAGAGTTTGAGATCTGGTACAGTGAGTCCTTCCTTATCCCCGAAGATCTGCAGGAAGCTCTGAAGCCTGGTGGGAACATCAGACCTGGAATGATTCCCATAAACAGAGTCATGTGCTTGGTGAGTTGTCCTGGCAGTTCTGTGTATCCACCCTGGAGACGTATGTGGGGTGATGAGGGCATGAGGGAGCTGTGGGGGGGAGGAGGAGGAGGAGGAGGAGAGCCTGGTGCTCTGCCCCTTGCTCTGCTCTGAGGCACAGAATTACCATCTGGAGCCACATCTTGCTGTAACATTAACTTCATCATTCAGTGGCTAAAACAGGACAGTGACTGAGGTACTTGGGCATCTGTGGCCTATCAGGCATTGGGCAAACTGCCTGGAGGTGGAGGGAAGTGTTTGGGGCGTGGTTTCCAGAGTGTGTGATCTATGGTGTTACAGCCAAACTGTTGTGTTTCGTGTTGTGGCAACTGGTTTGTAGCCAGTGCTGTGCTAGGAACCACCACCATGGGGTACCAGGGGCTTCTGTCACCCTCACAAAGCACATTTTTTGCATCAAAGAAAGTGTGGGCAGCAGGTGAGAGGGGATTGTGCCTCTCTGCCCTGCTCAGGTGAGACCCACCTGCAGTGCTGCCTCCAGCTCTGGGGCACCAACAGCACAAGGATGTGGAGCAGCTGGAGTGGCTTCAGAGGAGTCCACAGAGATGTTCCGAGGGCCTGGAACATCTTTCCTATGAGGAAAGGCTGGGAGAGCTGGGAATGTTCAGCCTGGAGAAGAGAAGGCTCCAGGGACACCTTAGAGCCCCTTCCAGTGCCTCAAGGGGCTCCAAGAGAGCTGCAGAGGGACCTGGGACAAGGGCCCAGAGGGACAGGACAAGGGGGAATGGCTTCTCACTGCCAGAGGGCAGGATGAGATGGGATATTGGGAAGGAATTCTTGACTGTGAGGGTGCTGAGCAACTGGCACAGGTTGCTCAGACGAGCTGTGGCTGCTGCATCCCTGAAGTGTTCCAGGCCAGGCTGGACAGGGTTTGGAGCAACCCGGTCTAGTTGAAGGTTTCCCAGCCTATGGCAGGGGGTGGGACTGGGTGATCTTTAGTCCCTTCCAGCCTAAACTGTTCTGGGATTCTAGTCCCCTTCTGCATTGGGGAACACAACTCAGGTACAGGATGAGTTTGGCTTTTCAGAAGGAAAAGAGAACAGGAACTGCCTGTCTCCAGGTATCTAAATATTTTGACTGCAAATCTCACTGAAACATTTTTTCACTCCCTGTTCATGTGAAGAGTTTAGAGCTGATTAGAGACAGGTCCTCCCCACCCTACTGAATTAATTAATTCCATCCTGGCTCTTAGAATCACTGAGTTGTTGAGGTGGGAAAAGGCCTCTGAGATCATCAAACCTTTCACCTCCCCCAGCACTGCCAAGGTCACCACTAACCATATCCACAAGTGCCACATCCACATGGGTGTTAAATCCCTCCAGGGATGGTGACTCCCTCCCTGCCCTGGGCAGCCTGTGCCAGGGCTGGACAGCCCTTTCCAGGAGAGATTTCCCCAATATCCAACCTGAACCTCCCCTGGCACAGCTTGAGGCTGTTTCCCCTTGTCCTGTCCCTTATTTCCTGGGAGCAGAGCCTGAACCCCACCTGGCTGCACCTCCTGTCAGGGAGTTGTAGACTAAATCTTCATTTACTGTTCTAACCCACAATTTCAGGGTGTTCATCTTTCACTCTTGGCTTGATGTGATTTGGTCACCTGCCTTTTATCCTACTGGAATGTCACGGTAACCTTCTCCAGGCTACTCATGAACCACCACAGGTGGTGACTAAGGATTCATCCCCAAATCTGGCATGAAAACCGTAGATACAAGTTGGTATCTTTAAAAACTGTACTTCATTCACCTCAGGTTCCTCTTCAGCGTGGTCACACCTTCCAGGCTTTTCCCTAGAGAAGCACATGATGGACATCAGCCAGCTGGGCTTGAGGGGACAACACTGAAACTCAGGTGTCCATCATGCTGTGGGATCATCCTGCAGTGGGACACTGTCCTGTGGATAGTTCTTGGCAGAGCATGCCTGCAGCAAAAGGCTGAGGGAATTCCCTTTGGGAAAGCCCCAACCCTTGCAGATGGATTTTGCCCAAAGTCCTGCCCAAACTTCTCTCACCTCAGAGGCTTTGGAGGGATGGTCGAATTGCTTTTTGGTGCAACAAATGGCATTGGTTGTCCCATGTGTCCAGGTGTGTTTTTCACATGGAATGCGATCTGTTTTTCCCTGGCAGGAGGAAGATGACCAGGACAGGTTTAAGCAGATGCAGGAGACCACACTGCCTGACTGCCCAACTTCTGTCCCCTTCTACAGGGCCAGAATGAAGACAGATCAAAAGGTAATCCCAGCTGGGTTCAGTTAGAATCCCAGACTGGTTTGGGTTGGACAGGACCTTAAGATTCATCCTATTCCACACTCTGTCAAACATCTTCCACTAGAACAGGTTATTCCAAGCCCCATCCAACCTGGCCTTGAACACTTCCAGGAATGGGGCAGCTCATCTGGCCAACCTGTGCCAGTTGCTCAGCACCCTCTCAGCCAACAATTCCTTCCCAATATCCCATGTAGCCCTGCCCTCTGGCAATGGGAAGCCATTCCCCCTTGACCTGTCCCTCCAGGGCCTTGTCCCGGTTCCCTCTGCAGCTCTCTTGGAGCCCCTTGAGGCACTGGAAGGGGCTCTAAGGTCTCCCTGGAGCTTTCTCCTCACATCCCCAGCTCCCTCAGGGAGAAGCTGTTCCAGGCCAGTTGGATGAGGCTTGGAGCAACCTGGGCTAGTGGAAGGTGTCCCTGCCCATGGCAGGGGCTGGAACTGAATGATCCCTAAGGTCCTTCCAACCCAAACCATTGAGGGATTCTCTGTAAACATCTCAAAAACAGCTTTTCAGTGCTGAGGAAGAGAATTTCCCAGGATTTCCCATATCCTCCTTGAAGCCTGCTGGGATCTGCTACCAGCAGAGCAATTCTGCTGTGATGGGGATTATTCGGGCAGCTTTTTCCAGCATCCTTGGAAAGGCTGGGAAGATGTTTATTTTTCAGGAAAGAAGCTTTTACAGGCGACAAATGTGCTCTGAAAACTAAGCTGAAGTTAACGATCCTTTTGTGTTCCGTGTTTCCAGCACACCTACAGCAGAACCATGTCATCCCTCCAGAAAATGCACAGGAAACCTGGGATCATCAGGGCTGCTGGGAAGAACAAGCCCCTGTCCTTCCTGCACATCACATAGCCTGGATCCCAGCATTCCCTAAGGAATGCCACCTCAAAAGTGCCTCATGTTTGTGTCCATGATTGATCTATGAAAATAAACAGCAGGAAAACTGAACTTCCCAGTCTTTGTGCATGTAGAGTGACAGTTATTGGGAATCAGTCCTACTGTTTGGACAGGACACGAGCCAGAGAGTTCAAACAACTCCACCTGTTTTCCTGAGCTTCTGGAAAACACAGTGGGATCTCAGAGAGGTTGTTTTGGACAATCAGGGCTGCTCCCACCTGCCTCCTTCCCAGTGCTGGAGCTTCCAGCATCCTGGACTTATTCCTGTTGGAGCATCTGGTCATTGCTGGTTGGATCTGCCTGCAGAAAGTAATGAAACAACAAAAATTAGTTTATGGGTAATCATGGAATGGTTTTGGTCGGAAAAGATCTCTGAGATCATCAAGTCCAACCCTCCTCTCAGCACTGCCAAGCCCACCACTAGCCATGTCCCCAAGTGCCACATCCACATGGATGTTAAATCCCTCCAGGGATGGAGACTTCACCACTGCCCTGGGCAGCCTGTGACAGGGCTGGATAGCCCTTTTCAGGAGGAATTTTCCCTAAAATCCAACCTAAACCTCCTCTTGAGGCCATTCTTTCTTGTCCTGTCCCTTGTTCCCTGGGAGTGGAGCCTGAACCCCCACCTGGCTGCACCTCGTGTTGGGGAGTTGCAGAGAGCCAGAAGGTCACCCTGAGCCTCCAGACTGAGCCCCCCCAGCTCCCTCAGCCCCTCCTGGTGCTCCGGACCCTTTCCCAGCTCCCTCAAAAGTATTTGGTAAGCTGAAGAAGAATCCTGAAAGCCCCAAAGTGCAACACCCTGTGTTCCACAGCCATTGGCAACATCCCAGTGCCACGATGGTAGCAGCCGTGGCGGGATCATCCCAGCTTGGAGGTTTTCCATATTCTGTCCCATTTCCATGGAATACTGGGAAAATGAACGGGTCCACAGTGTTCAGTTTGGTTTAACTTGTTAGAGCTTCTTTCTTTTCTGTAACAGCACCATCTCCCTGGAAGAGGATAACATCCCAGAAATCACCTTTACTTTGTAATTACTTATTTCCGAAGGCTCCTAAAGCTGTTGGTCATCCCAAGGGTCTTGGTGATCCAGGGGGTGATCTGGGCATTCCAGTGATCCCAGGGCTGCTGACACTGGGCTGGGGATCCTGGTGTGCCAGTGCCTCAGGGCATGGGAGATGACAGGGAAGCTGGTGATCCCAGATTCCTGAGGTGCTTGTGTGCCAGGGGTGATCAAAGGCTCTGGTGATCCCTTGGCTGATCCTGGAAATTCCAAGTGTGACACCAGTGAGATCCTGGGATACTTCAGTGATCCTGGGGGTGGTCCTAGTGTGATTCTGAGGAGATTCTGGTGATCCCGTGAGTGATCCAGGTGTAGTCCTGGTGATCCCAGCAGTCCTGCAGCTCATCCAGGTGTGGTCTTGGTGATCTCTTTTCTGACCCCAGTGAGATCCTGGGAATCCCTTGGCTGATCCTGGTGTGGCCCTGGTGATCCCCTGCTGGATCCTGATGGGATCCCAGTGACACTGCAGCTGATTCCAGTGTGGCCCTGGTAATCCCGTGGCTGACCCTGGTATGGTCCCTGTGATCCTGGGGAGATTTGATGATCCCATGCCTGCTTTGATTCAGTCATCTGATGTAGCCTTGGTGATCCTGGGGGTGATCCCAGTGTGACCCCCAGGAGACCCCAGTGGTCCTGCAGCTAATCCTGGTTTGCCCTGGTGATCCCCTGCTGAATCCTATTGGGATACCGGGGACACTGTGGCTAATTCTGGTGTGGCCCTGGTGATCCTGAGGGTGAACTCAGCGTGGTCCTCGGAAAATCCCAACGGTGCTGTGGCTGACCCTGGCGATGCCATGGATGATACCGGTGGGATCCCAGTGATACTGTGACTAAATTCAGTGTGGCCCTGGTGAGCTTGGGGGAGAGCCCAGGGACAACCCCAGTATGGTCCTGAGAAAATCCCAGTGGTGCTGTGGCTGATTCTGGTGTGGTCCCAGTCTCCACTTTGGCTCTGGTGATCACGGGAGTGATGCCGGTATGGTCCTGAGAAAAACCCAGTGGTGCTGCATCTCACCCCAGCAATCCCGTGGCTGATTCCAGTGGGATCCCGGTGACACTGCAGCTGATCCTGGTGTGGTCCCAGTGTCCAGTGTGGCCCTGGTGATCCTGGGGGTGATCCCAGCATGATCCCCAGAAAATTCCAGTGGTGCTGTGTCTGATCCCGGGGACGATCCCAATATGGTCCTGAGAAAAATCCCAATGGTGCTGTAGCTAATTCCAGTGTGGCCCTGGTGATCCTGGGGGTGACCCCTGTACGGTCCCAAGAAAATCCCGGCGGTGCTGCGGCTAATTCCAGAGCGGCCCTGGCGGCCCCGGGGGTGGCGCCGGTACGGTCCCGGGAAGCTCCCG
>NW_008672165.1:0-482 GCF_000695815.1 Acanthisitta chloris | reverse complement strand
CCAATCAGAGATAGCAGAAATAAGAGCAGGGGGGAGGAAGCACATGAAGGCCTGACTGTCTTTTGTCACTGTCACGCTTATCTTTAATCCTAATCATCAACATTATCCCATACACTGAAATGCCATGAGTGTGGAAATCAGGAAAGGTCCAACCAAGCTTCACTGTTTCCTGAGGCTATGTGGTCTGAATCCAGTGAGTCTTCTGGTCCTAATACTTTTGTGAATCTTGCTTTTTAGTTGTTGAACAGAGCCTTGCTATTCTGAAAATTACATTTTTCTTTAAGTTGGACTTTTAGATAAAGTGTTGGCAACTGCTTAGTTAGCCTGTTGAAAGTATAAATTATTCTTTGTTGTTTTCACCAAAGCAATTCAGTTTTAAAGCAGAAAAAGATTTTCTGTGACTAAATGATAAGATATAATGAAAGTGACGGTGGTTTTAATATTGTTGTATCCAGAGTGCTTCAAATATTTATGCAGATGAT
>NW_008672164.1:73453-94620 GCF_000695815.1 Acanthisitta chloris | reverse complement strand
GTAGTAAGGTGGGGGTTGGTCTCTTCTAGCAGTGCCTACTAGCAGTAGGACAAGAGGGCACAGACTCAAGCTCTGCCAGGGGAGGTTTAGGTTGGATATTAGGAAGAGATTTTTATGGAGAGAGTAATCAGGCATTGGAATGGGCTGCCCAGGGAGGTGGTGGATTCACCATCCCTGGAAGTTTTCAAGATGAGACTGGATGTGGCACTTTGTGCCATGGTCTAGTAACAACTGTAGGGTTGGACTCAATGATCTTTGAGGTCTCTTCCAACTTGGATGATTCTATGATTAAAGCAGATCTTGACTAGTTACAGAAGCACGCAGTCCTTGCTTACTGTACCATGAAGCACCTGACTTTGCTACATACTTTGATTTATCAGAGACAATATTTGAAGTGGACCAGGTTCAGACATCAGAAGGAAAGAAGAGACTGCAACATATGTATATATGGGGAACAATTTTCCCTGGATGTGAGTTAGAGAAAGCAAGAGAGAGTGGGCAGCTTGCACCCACTCACCTCTCCACACTCCTGGATAAGTGTTCATGGACACCAATATCTCCTCTCTTCACTGCTATATCTGAGCAGATAATGCTTGCTCACTTTTTAAGCAAAAATACCTAGCACTTGTTCAGTGTATAATTTAACATTTAGCTCTTCCCTTGAAACTGGCTGCTGTGGACAGATAGAAATTGTAATCCCTTTGTACGATCTTGGGAATGGTACCTTTCAAATGGGATTTTTCCATGCATAACTCTATGCCTTTGTGATGCATAAAATGCTGATCTTGCTACTCGCCTCTAAAAGAGAAAGGGAACAATGGACTGAAGCTACACATTGGACTGAGTAGTTTGTCACTCTGCATGGGGACAGCAGAAATGGCAACTAAAGAGGTGACATTTTTTTCTCCTTTTCCTTGACTGATAACCTGAGGAGACACCAGAATAGAGAGAAAGTGGGAGGTAGCAGGACTGGCCAGAGTGAGGTAAAAGAGAAGCAAGGACTCCTACCTTGTTGTAAGAACCAACTCTGTGACAGATTCTGCTTTTGACAGAACAGTCCTAAGAGTTTAGTAACAGGATGTTCTAAAGATGGCTGGGCAGCAGGAGGCAGATTCAAAGATGTTTCTGGTTCTTGTTACAGATGACTGCAACAAAACTGAGTAAATCCAGGTAATAATTCACTCGACATCAGTAAAACTGAAGTCAGTGCAACTGTTTCTGACAGTGATCCAAGAAACACTTTTAGAGACTGAAGACAGGCCCTGTATACTTGGACCTCCAAAACCATGAGGTGAATGTGGCAGAGACAAAAAAGGAAGCAAGTGGGGTTTGCTTCTAGGAAATTTACACCCTTGGACAGGGAAATGAAATAATGTCTGAGTACCACATTGTGGGTTTTCCCCACCCCACCAAATCCCAAGATCCTTCTTATTTATGAAGTGTTTCTCTGTTTTAGACAGAATTTCTGTGCCTACAGAAACACCACTTCCAAAGAGAATATGGGGGAGGTACTTCTCTATAATGTGTTTCTGTGTGTGAGGTTCAAGCTAACAGTATTTCTCTATTTTACAAAGAAATATAGGTGTTTTAAATTTATCTCTTCCTGCTTTCAATAATACATTGCCAGTAAAGAAAATATGTCTAGGTGTGGAGTTATCTTATTATATTAACACAACTGCAGTGTTGGTAAGTGGAAGTTTCTTGAGGATGCTGACATAAATAGTGGGTTATAGCAGGTTGTGCTTTCCATCAGGTAGTATGGGACTCAGGAAACAATGGAGTATGACATGAAGGTAGTTAGCCAGCTCTTTCCTTACTCTTCCCTATGCATTTTAGTGGGGTCTGTGGGAGGTGTCTCACTTCAGCTATTTTGATTCATTTTCAGCATTGGCTATCTTACTTGGATGTATAATCAAATATAGTGCCTAGTTTATGGGGCATCGTAAGGTAAAGGAATCACAGTTGTAAAGAAAGGACGAAATTTCCTCCAGTGCACACTAATTGCACTGAAAAAAATAAATCACTTATGAACAAGAAAACAGACATATATTTAATAACTGCTATTCCTAGACTGAAGGCCGGACCTGAAACCCAGTTGCCAGACCTCCTAAGTTGTTTGGGTATTTTCCTATCATATTAAAGAGATAAAATAATTTTATTAAAATATTTCTGTTAATAAAACTGCTGTATTATCAGTGTGATTATTCTCTTAGTGAATGTAAATATTCTGGAATTTCCCAGAACTTTAATATTTTAAGAGAAAGTTCTAGAATAATGTTGTGTTTGAGAACTTGCTAAGGACAATATTATTGTTCCTCCTCTCATATTTTATATATCTTTTATGTTACCATGTTTCTTTCAATAATGTATTGCAAAACTTGTATTTTCTACTATTTCCCCAAAGTATTTCTCTCTTGTTCTGTAACACCAAACGACCTATCCCAAGAGGCTGCAGTTATGAATGTATCTAATATTTTTTTATTACACTGGTAGACTTACTTCTTCATTTAGAGCAGTGAAAAGTCAGAATAAGTGTGTAGACTTCAGTGAAAGCTGTTTTGTTTTCCCACACCCTGAAAGTGAAGTGGGCCTCCCACTTCTAGAGTCAGCCCTTCAGGAAACCTAGACGCCACTACACTTTAACTGTCTAGATCTGACTGAGCTGTGGTTATAGTCAAGTATTTAGCAGCATTTCACACTTCTCCTGTCATCTGGATTACATAACAATGTGCTGATTTTATAAACAGCAACTACTCATTTTTGTGGTTGAGTTTTACTGGATGCACAAGAGAAACATCTAACTAAATAAAGCTGGAGACAGGAAAATTGAATACAAGGAAGGGCAGGCATTCCTAGGCACATGCAAAACAAAACGGTGCCAGGATTTGCAGACTGCAGTGCCACCACACAAGGCCCCCGCATACACTTCCAGCCAAGAGATCATAAGAACTCACTTTCTTGTGGTTGTTGAAAGAGCTTTTGCTTGGCACATGCTCTTAAAAACCCTGCAAACGCTACTTATACCATTAAGTGCACGGGGGGGAGGGTATTTAACTATTCAACTGCAGGAGGTCAGCGATGTTAAAAACCATTAAAAATCAAAAGTATCCACATGCATAAAGTCAAATGTTGAAAGTCTAGTAAAACTAGCGATGCAGACCCTCAGGCAGCGTAAATCTGATGGTTCTGCTTGCTTCTGCAAAGCTCTCCCAGCCTGGGCTAATTTGGGCTGTGTTCTAGTAAATACCTCCAGACCAGACACCTGTATTTGTGTTCTACTTGAGCTCTGCTGAAACAAATTTCTCTCAAGTGTGGGATGTCTTATACTGTGTGATTGCTGCTACTGCTACTGGAGCAGCATAGAAATTCGGGGAGACCTTTTCCTGCTATGCTTCATATTATACCAAAGGACTTCTATTCCTATGTCATTGTACTATGAAGGTGGTAAGAGATAGCTCTGTTGGTATCTCTGTTAGCCAGCTGAAAAGATGATCAAGAACATTTATAAACTCAGCTCCTACTAAGGTTCTCAATTACCATTATTTTGCCAATTTTTTGAAAGCCATGTGAACATAAATGTTCTGGATTGAAAACAACATCTTTAGTCTGTACTTCAGAAGTTTTTCATCCAAGTGATCTACTCTCCTCAGACTGGAAAAGTTCAGCAAGGCCACATGTAAGGTTCTGACTCAGGGTCAGGGCAACCCCCAGTATCAATACAGGCTAGGGGATGAATGGACTCCGAGCAGCCTTGCTAAGAAGTGTGTAGAAATAATGCATGGAACAGCCAGTTCCTCATTCATTACCATGTAACCTGGCAAGTCATGCAGCACAACAAGTAAATCAAGAGGCCTGCATACCCTCAAACTAAGAAGGGAAAAGTGACATTCTGGGATTTCTCTGAGTAAGTGAGAGTGCCTACAACTCAGGTATTCACAGCTAAGAAAATCGTCTTGGATCCCCTCATGGTCAGTAGAGAATCTGCCGTTGAAATGTGTGAAGATGTCTCAGTTTAAATAGGTGGTGTTGCGAGATCAAATGAATGCCAATCAACCTCCATTGGCTGATATTGATGACACTTTAATGAGCTTTAACAGGTGTCAAGCAGACAGTTCAGGAGTAGCTCAGATGCAAAGACTCATGCTCCAAACACCTAAAGTAAGCTATATTTACTAATTATATGCTAAAGGAGACTTTAAATACATGTATCTTAGAGGGGAAAAAGACCTTATTGCCCATAGTATCAGAGGTCAGGCAAATGTGGAATCAAGGTGAAGATTCTGTAAAGTACTAGTGCAGTAATAGGTAGTGTATGAGTGATTTTGGCTGTATTTCTCACTATTCCACTTCCATATCAGGATTCAACCGTTGGAATAAACTGCCTTAACTGTCCATTCCTTTCCCTCATTAATTGCAGTGTTTGGTTCTGACTCACATTGTAAAACTTAAAGTCACCAATTTAGATGGAAGTTCTGCTGTTTGGTTGTTTGTTTGTTTTCCCAGAAGTACAAAGGTGCTCCAAAGATGGTGTCTCATTACAGGTTTAAGAATGGGGGCTTCAGAACTCAATCTGGACTGAGCCACTTAAAGCTGGACCCTGTCCTTCCATGTGGGAAAACCATCACACAAGTCAGCTCACTCCTTTGTGGGCCAGCGACCTATAAATGCCTTAAGGACAGTAGCCCAGTGACACAGTAAGTCATGCACAGTTCTTTGCCACTTATTGGATGCTGTTTATCTGTAAAGTTGGATTTAAGCTGCTGCAACCAGACTAAATTTCTTGGACTGATACAGAGTTCACATCTGAGACTTTTCCTCTCCCTTTTTTGTTTGTGTCTCATTGCCAGACAGCACGGAAATGTTATATAATCTCAGGAAAGTTGGCTGGAAATGAGCTACTAGGAGAACTTTCAACAGAGTAGGGGGAAATTTTTCAGCAGAATTTTTTTTCTTTTTTTTTAAACAATACATGTCCGAGTTTATGGAAAGTACTCAAGTCTATGATAAATATATTCAAGAATCTTCCACTTGTTGTCAATAGATTTCTCTTTGTTCCAGTTGTCTGCAGCTTCTTATCCTTAAAACCCAGCTTCTTTTGTTGCCAAAATCTTTGGGTATGAGAGAAGGTTCCACCTTGTTACAGTACTTTAAAAACACCTGGCATCATATATTTTCGTATGGCAGTTACACTGGAACTAATCCCCACATAATCTTCTTAATATGAGATACTATGGGCTTACACTACAGAATGAGGTTTTACATTTCATATCTCACTAGATTTAGAACTAAATTTTACTTCTGATACTTCCGTAGGATGTCTAGATATGTCTTCTCTTGGCATGTTTGCTTTTGATCAGTTTTAGAGAATAAACATAAACATTACATTTTATTTTTTTTCTTTAAATAACGATTATTCCCACCAAGTGATTATTGCTGGTCTTCCCTTTGGCCCAGCTGAACAGCAGGCTTTGTAAGCAGCATGGTGCTACCCACTTGCTCTCCCTGGCAAGACGAATAGCTGTGTGTTCACATTTATATTGTCTCAAGGATGAAGAAAAACATGAACACATGCTTGATTTTAAGCATCTGTCCGTATCCTGTTGATAACCAGACACCTTCAGTGTTACATACAAGCAAGTAAACAATAGGATAACAAATTTTAATTTAGAAAACAGTTTTGAATATGTCATTTGGTTTTTTCTATGCTATTAATGTACCATTATCACATTAGTAATTAAAATTGTTTATTCAAAATCTTCTTGCCTGCCTTACTGACTGAGAGTCATCAGCTGTTTGAACTCTTGCAGACATTTTCTTTTATCATATACACAGTTGGTATCATCTTTATTTCTTGTTCATGATGCTTGGTGGGCTTTAAACACCATTTTAATTGGGTTTTATATATTTAGACATATTTGATTACCCACACTTTCTATTCAATGTTAGGTCATGAATACTTCCTAGCTGTACATGGTCTGTATACAGAGGGCTGGCTTCTTTAGAAGCATGTGCATATTTTGGAGTGTATAAATGCATTAAATGCAACCCTTTGGTTTAAAGAGCAATCAGGTGGCAAGATCAAGTAATCATTGGTTAGGAAATGCCATCACTAAGGATAAATATACAACTTCAGTTAAACCTTGTGTGCACAAGTTATCAAATATCCTTTAATTACAGAATGACAGATTTTTTTCATGTGCCCTCTTTATTATGCAAAAGCAATTACACTCATTGAATCTACATCTTGCATTTTCACCCTCCAACCTCACTAATCAGTATCTGCTTTCATGCTTTATGTAGCACACCACCTTCCAACACTGCTCCAAATATAGCTGCTCTGGCTTTTCTCTGGTTTCTTCACAGACATTGGAACACTATTATTTTTCAATGCCTTTTACCTTCCCCTAAACCCACTGCAAAAGAGAATCATGTTCAAGACCATCTCAGGAACCTGAATGTGCATAAGTCCATGGGACCTGATGAGATTCATCCTCAGGTCCTGAGGGAACTGGCAGATGTAGTTGCTAAGTCACTACCTATAATTTTCCAGAAATCCTGGCAGTCAGGTGAAGTCCCCAGTGACTGGGAAGAGTGAAATATAACCCTCATTTTCAAAAAGGGGAAAGCAGAAGAACCAGGGAACTACTGATCAGTCAGTCTCACCTCTGTGCCTGGCAAGATCATGGAACAGATTCCCCTGGAAGCAATGCTCAGGCACAGGAAAAGCAAAGAGGTGAGTGGTAATAATCAACATGGTTTTAGCAGGGGAAAGTCATGCCTAACAAATGTGATGGTCTTCTATGATGGGGCCACAGAATTTGTGAATAGGGGCAGAGAAACTGATATAATCTACCTGCACTTATGCAAAGCGTTTGACACTGTCCCACATGATATCCTTGTCTCTAAATAGGAGAGACATGGATATGATGGATGGACCATTCGGTGGATAAAGAACTGGCTGGACAACTGCAAGTAGAGAATTGTGGTCAGCAGCTCATTGCCCATGTGGAGGCCAGTGACGAGTGATGTCCCTCACGGATTGGTGCT
Organism: Acanthisitta chloris; assembly: GCF_000695815.1. Taxonomy (NCBI): domain Eukaryota; kingdom Metazoa; phylum Chordata; class Aves; order Passeriformes; family Acanthisittidae; genus Acanthisitta; species Acanthisitta chloris. The sequence goes on along the minus strand of NW_008672164.1, from coordinate 87,573 downwards.
GGGGCTGATACTGTTCAACATCTTTGTCGGTGACATGAGCAGTGGAATTGTGTGCACCCTCAGCAAGTTTGCTGATGACACCAAGGTGTGTGGGGCAGTTGACATGCTGGAGGGAAGGGATGCCAATCAGAGGGACCTTGACAAGCTTGAGAGGTGGGCCAATGCACACCTCATGAAATTCAGCAAAATGAAGTGCAAGGTCCTACATCTGGATCATGGCAATCCCAGGCACACCTATAGGTTGGGTGGGGAAGTCATTGAAACCAGCAGTGAGGATAAAGACTTAGGAGGGCAGTGGACAAAAAACTCACAATGAGCCATCAGTGTGTGCTAGCAGCCTGGAATGCCAATAGAATTCTGGGCTGCATCAAAAGGAGTGTGGCCAGCAGGTCAAAAGAAGTGATTGTCCCCCTCTGATTTCATGAGACCCCATCTGGAATACTGTGTGCAGTTCTGGTGCTCTCAGCATAAGAGAGCATGGAACTCTTGGAGCAAGTCCATAGGAGGCCACAGAGTTGCTAAGAGGACTGGAGCATCTCCTCTATGAAGACAGGCTGAGGAAGTTGGGGCTGCTCAGCCAGGATAGAAGACCGAGTGGAGACCTCATAGCAACTTTTCAATATCTGAAGGGCCTACAAGGGAGCCAGAGAGGGACTCTTTGTTAGGAGCTGCAATGATAGGACAAGGGGTAGACTAGATTAGATGAACTGTAAGGTCCATTCCAGCAATTAAAATTCTATGATTCTATAATCTTGCCCATGCTCCAACTCCAAACTGAGATGATACAGCAGAGAACATAAGCTTTCTGCACCTTCTTCTTAAGCTTCTCACCTGATTTCTATGAAAGGAAAGCTCAGGTTTTAGGCCAGAAGACAGCTGTAAAGTACTCAAAGCAGACTTAGATGAACTGTAAGGTCCATTCCAGCAATTAAAATTCTATGATTCTATAATCTTGCCCATGCTCCAACTCCAAACTGAGATGATACAGCAGAGAACATAAGCTTTCTGCACCTTCTTCTTAAGCTTCTCACCTGATTTCTATGAAAGGAAAGCTCAGGTTTTAGGCCAGAAGACAGCTGTAAAGTACTCAAAGCAGACTCCTTACCTGGAACGTAACGTAAGGGAGTCTGGACCAATATATTGTGCTATTCATCATTTCAGCCTTCTTTCTTGCCATTCCTACTCTTACTTAACAACCTCTTAATGAATCCTATTGGCCCTGTGCATAAATCTCAAGATTAATCAGCTCATTTACCCCAAGGTCCCCTGGGTAATTTACCTAGCGAAAACAGTACTACAAGCTTCTTCACAGCTAGGAACAGTGGTGATACATTGCAATACTTCATGGTCAATAAGAAGAACAGTAAGAAACTTAGGGAGAAGTAGCTCAGGTCATGGCAAAGAAATCAACAACATTCATTATTTCACCAAATTCAGCCTGTGTTGTTTTGGTACACCCAAAGACACTTCTTGTACCAGCATGTTGTCATCTTTTCTCTGTTGGTTTGTCTTTTATCCCATCTGAAGCTGAAGGAAGATACTCTCCTGTCAACACACCAGGATTTGGGTATCAGACTGGATGGAGTAGGGAGGATCACAGCTGATACATACTGATGAAGGAATCTGGAGTAGAAGTTGTTGGGAGAGGTGTATTCAGCTCCTGCTGTGCCAACTTAGCATGAGTTCTGTGAGAAGAGAGAATTTGGAAGGTCACCTACCCAAAATAGAATTCAGAGCATCTGTTAACTCAGATTTTTTCATTTATTTATAGTTTAGCTACTTATGCTGGGATTTCCAACATGACAGCAGCAAGAAATCTATCACTAACAAAGCTCACAAACTGCCAAATTTGAAACACTTACATCAAAACATGGTTTCCATAAAACATGGTTCAATAGAGACAAAAGTGCATATTTTTCCTCCTAATCTTTTTCATGAAATTACTGAACAACATTTTGCTGGAACTTATAGGTAAATCCCTCTTATGCATATTTACAAAAATAATCTCCTGAAACAGGGAATTGTCCAGAAACTTAAATAAAACTGATTACTATCAGTGAAGCTAAAGTGCTGAAATCAGAGACTTACAGTATGAAATGTCAGACAAACATGAATATATATTTTAAAACAACTAGTCCTCTACGCCCCATAAAATGCATATAATATCCACAGATGAACCCATACATACAGACACTTTACATTAATTTATGTGTTTAGGTTTCAGTTCGCCATTTTCTTCCATGTTTTCTGACTTTCAAGGTGCAGAAAATAAAATTTTCAGCACTGTACAGAATGCTGCAGACAGATGCTTCATGTCAACACATATGTGGTTCTCATTCATTCTACGGTGATACTCTGCAGGAAGGGAATACTTGCCGGCTGCATTGCTTGAAACTCTCTGCTCCCCTGGAAGGGCAACTCAGAACTGAGAATGCCCTTACAACAAATTGTCACAAAAAAAGGTTCTGGCTTATGCAAATGTATAAATAGCCACTACTGAACTCATTTTACAGCATCTGCCATGTTTTAAGCTTGTATTTTCACTGAAAATTATAACCTCTGCAAGAAGTATCACTTACCACCTTTATTCTCTGCAGATGTTGAAAATAATGAGATTAAGACCTGGGGATGGCCCTAACAATTTTAATGCAAAACTCACCAAGCACCATATATGAGCTTAGTTCAACATTTGTGAGTGTGGACCAAGGGCAGATAGTACCTATAGGGCTTTATATTTTTCATGCCATGTTCTCCTTAGTGTCAAGGCCTTGAGCATACCTCTTCAGAGCTAGGAGTGATAGTCTGTCCCTCCTTTCCCTTGGGATTTACATTTAAACTGAGGCTTTACCACTGGCCTTCGCCTATGTTACATTACATTGTCATCACAACTATGTCACTGCTTTGTCTTGTAATTTTTCTCTTCCAGCTTTCTTCAGAACAGCTCTTACCAACTAAGACAGACCCAGAAAGAGGAGCTCCTTAACTCCAGAAAGGGAATGTGTTCGGAGTCTTGAGATTTAGCACATGCATTCATTCTGACAAATTAAGTAAACAGAGTTATACACTGATAGCCTTAGAATGATCAGTTTTTCAAGCTCCATCTGTATACTCTACTCTTTCAATATCATGGCCTTTCTAGTTCATTTCCATGCTCATGGAAGCCTTGCCTTTGCTTCAAGTTTCTTGCTTTTTATTTTATTATTGGAGAATAAACATTCAGAGATATCCATTGGTCTTCAAGGACCTTATGACTGTTTATAACTAGTATTTCTTCCTTCCTTCTCATTAACTTATTTGCCTGTACCACTAGACAGACTTCAGCTCACAGCAGTAACGAAACTACTAAATTTGTAGGGTAACAATGTCTTGGGGTTTTCACAGTTTTGTTTCTCTATAGTATGTTTTAAAGGAAGCTATTTATTTTGGCTGTAAAGCTCAAGCCATTGGTGATTTAGAGCTATAAAAGTATTGATGCAGATGAGCCTCTGTGGAGATATTTGATGACATTATGTAAATGTAATCAATGGGCTCAATAAAGCATAACAATAACAAAATACTGTTCACATTATATATAAATAAACGCACACGGACACATCTATGTGCTTCCTACATAATTGCTTTAACTATGCCTATTTATACTACTGATCTTCCAGCTCTCTATATGCCATTTCCATAGTGTCTGTTTATACAGCCTTATTGAATCCATAATTTAACTAACTGATTAGGATCTTGACTTACGCCAGAAGAGCATGAATCTTCTGAGAGGAAGGGAAAAAAGCTGAAATTAGAGCAACTCAAAATTGTCACATGTTGCTGTTCAGAATTTTTAAGTATTTCTTTTTAAAAAGAGATATCTCAACAACTTTTTGTGACATTCTCTCTACATTTTATCCTCAGTTGAGGAAGCTGAGTTTATAGCCCTCAAAAAGAGAGAAAAAAAAGAATAAAATCTTGTTGGAGCTTTGTTGCCAAACTATGACATCAACTCTCTAATCTGAAATTTCTACAATTATGGGTTGGAGATGGATTATCAGGTAGTACAATATCTGGGTACATGAAGGAGAAACAAAAAATGAAGGGAGCTATGATAGAACAGTGCTTGCCCAACTTCAAGATACCTACGATCTGCATAGACTTCTAGGGCAGTATATAGATGTAAAAATATTTATATTTTAATCCTGATCTCACAGTACTGGACTATATCTCTCAACAGGACCACAGGAAAAACTCTGGTCCTTCATGTTCCATGCTTTGAACTACTACTGCTAGGCCTCAGTGTTACGTGGTGTGCCATTTCATGTTACTGCTTAAATTTATGTTGGAGGTGATAATAAATTGGGGCTCAATGTGTTCATACCTAGAAGATTACACAAAGTGTACTATATTCTGAAAATATATGGCATTTCTCAAAAGATATGGTATGATATGATTTCAGTCATAAAGGTCACAAAAGGATGACAGCCACGTAACGCTACTCCTGGGACAGCAATGGAAAAAGTTAGTCCAGTAATTAAGGCAGAAACATGAGAACAAAGCTGGCTAGAAAAGGAAAATTGCATTTGGAAAGTCATAGCTATTTCAGTATTTGCTTCCATACTGCTTCAGTACATAGTTTTTATAACATACTGTAGAGACAACCAAGATCAGTTCATCATCATTAATTAAGTTCGAGAGATGATGACTTTCATCAGGACACCCCTTCTAACCTGATACAAATACTCATGGGCATCTCTCTTTAAATGAATGAAGACACAGGGTTTCTAAGTGCAGGTGATCAATGAGGTTGTACAGTCTGTCTCACTCTGGCCTAACTGAAATTTATTACTGAAAATGGAACAGATCCTAAAAGAGGGGGTCATGCCCTAGCCCCCCAGCTAGGAGGCTCAAGCAGAAAGTGAGAACTCAAAGGTCACATGCCCGTAGTGAAAAAAAGCCATAAAGATTGTCCAGGATGCCTTATGTTTCTCTTTGAACAAAACCTGCATCTTGACACAATTTTTACTACAACAATTTGGCACACGTCCATGTCTTTATCTTTGGGATATCTGAGTTCAAAAACAGTCTCTTCTTTTTCTGTAGACATTTAATATAGATGGTGGAAAGAGATAGTAGTTGACAACTTGAATTAAGATTTAGCTGGGCTGAGCGGTTCTCTAGAGATAATTATCTCTTTCTGATAGCTATTTAGTGAAGCAGTGTTGACTACTCTCATGACTTAGTTGTCTCATTTAGGTATTTAATGTTCTCATCTATGAGTTTTATTCCTCCTTTTAAAACATATAATTCTCCCTCTCCCTGACATGGAAGCTAAAAATTTTAAAATGTAAAAATTTTCACAAACTAGATGATAGATGCAGTTGGTTCTGTATTGGTAACACAGCAGAGAAGCAAAGTGTCTTTCAGTGTGGGGAACACAGGTAAAATGAACACTGGCAATTTTTTTTTAACATAGGACACGGGGAAAAGAGGAAAGTTGAGAGAGGAATTCAGAGCCACAAAATTCATACATTTCCAACAGAATGAAAGAGATTGCATTGAAAAGGAGTAAAGCTGAACTGGAAGGAGGAGATGAGATTACAAATGGACATGGGACAGTACACTAAGTCTGATAAAAGACAAGAAACAAACTCTATTACTGTGTTTCAGTATCATTTGGCTTCAAGTGCCACTAGGAATGTAAGCAAAAGGAAGTGTTAACTAAATTTCCCTCCCTTTCTTCCAACTTCTTCAAAAAGTATTTGGGTCAAATTTCAGTTGAAGAACTGGAGGGACTTTTTTTCTTCACCCTAGTGAAATCCTTTTTCATAGCACAAGTTTGAATTTGAGAAGGCAGCTATGTTATTCATTAATGCACCCTTTCTCTTTTCTTTTTGAGTTTAATTATCATCTTATATGCAACTTGGAACTTGACGTAAGTTTCAAGGTAAAAGCTGCATAGGAAGAAACTTTGTTCAGTGATCATTCTTTCTTAAAAAAAAAAAAAAAAGAAGATGGAGAAAGAGAAAAAGAGGGAGAAAAGAAAGCCATAGAAGTCTTTGAAGCAGCTGGGGTCAAAGGAGCTGTGCTTTCTTCTAATTGTACCAATAAATTTTAAAGATGTTATTGCTCTGTAGTGATTAAGAAATGGTAAAAAGAGATGCAATGCTATAACATCAAGGCCATTAAGCTTAATAGTCCTTAACTGATTGTCACCCCACCCCAACAAAAATAGACATGCTGTTCTCTGCTTTCCCGGTCCTCCTTCATTACCCTTCCCCCTCACTCGAAGGCTTCTAAAAGCACCTCCAGCCAAACCAAGGGGAATTTATACTTCCTGCAATAAAATCCAAAGAACAGAACAGCTGGCAGCTGAACTTAAGATTGCTAAAACAAACATTGTGACATTGATGTGGGGAGGGATTTGGTTATTATTACAACACGGCATGGCTGGTTCTGCAGGGAAAAGATGCAAGCAGAGCTTTTTTTTCCAGCATGCAAATAAAAGGCTTTTAAAAGACCCAGTAAAACAACAAAAGCAGCACTATTTGCTCTAAAAATACCCAGGGGGAGGGGAAACATTGGGCAAAATTCAAAATGTTGGCTGCCTAAAATTTAGAGTTGAATGACTGAAATTACATGAACAAAGCTCCTCAGAGATGCTGTAGCAAATAGGCCAGACAGGATCATTATTAATTAATCTACTCTGACAAGTACAAAATATGCAAATGAATACATTATATCTTAACAATCCTATACATATCATGCTTAATTTCTCTGGTGTATTGAGTCCTGTTTCCTGTGATAACTGTTAGCAATCTTTCAGAAACCACCTAACTTCATGTCTTCAGAGAGCCCATGGCTATACAGACTAGGGGAGTGATGGAGTAATAATAATCAAAAGTTGTAATGATGACAACAGGTGGTAGATTTATAACAATAGCAAGTGGATTGATACTCAAATGTTACATGCCTTTTTGGTTATCAATTCACAGTAGAGTATCTTATAATGTAGATTCCAATTCGAGTAACTCTGTTTCTATAAGGTTCAAACTTAACTCCTCCCTAAAATCTGGAATTTCCAAGGCAGAGAGTTGAGAGAAGTAAATTCCTAACTGTCACCTCTCCCCACTGAGGTTAGGCACCTAAATTAGTGGCCTTTAAATTAGATAGACTATTAGATAAATGCAGTCACACTTGTCAAACAACTATTTATTGAGAATGCTGAGTGCTCTCGACTTTTCCCCAAATCTGACACCTTCCATTGATTTCTTAAAAGTCCAGTGATGTTTTTGTCTGCAGGATCACATTATAATGTGCACTGTAGTCTTAAACACTGTGTAGGGTAAAACAAATAATCTAAGTTCTTGTTGTTTGCACTTGCTGTTCTTTTATCCTGTGTGAAAAGCTACATTATCTGGCACAATTTGCACAGAGTAGAAGCTATTTTTCTGGATGGAATTAAAAGCTTGAGCTAATATTGCAAGACTGCACACGCTGAAAATTGTTACAGTAATGACACAGAAAATTGCCAGTCATCCAAAAAGGTATGGGGAAAAAAAAAGGAGAGTGTTTCCTTGTTCCGTGCTTGAGAAAATGGGTTCAGGTTTGGGTTAATCAAAGATTTAATCAAAAGTGTCAACATCTCAATTGGAGAAAGATAAAAAGCATATAAAATGCAGGTTGCCATTGTTTGAAAAGCATAAAATAATAAATAAAGTAATAAGCAAAATGTTCTTCTATTTATTTTTTTTAAGGTGAATCTGTTTGTTCACACCTGTCCCAAAGCAAAGCAACTCTGGCTTCAAGGGAAAGGAAATGTTCTGCTTCAGATTTCAGCTGTAACAACCTGCCTGTTTGCCACCACCTTCAGCTAACAATACTGCAACCAGGACACTGTACAAAGCACAGCCCTGTTCCTCACAGATATAGTAAAGGGCAAAGATAAACTAATATCTCAGCTGCACAAGAAAGAGGTGGTGGAACATAGGTTGGTACCCTAGGGAAAAAATAACACCTCTGCTTTCTAGTTGGGTGGTGAATCAGCAGTCCCCACAACTCCAGATGCTGCTTCTGACACCAGATGGTTCCTTGGTGGTTTTTACCTTTTCCGAACAGGTGTGAAAAATCTGTTTGATAATGAATTGCTCTGGGTTTCATTGTTGAGTTTTCAGTTAAAGAAGAGAAACCCACTGTGTTTTCTCACCTGAGAAGTTTAGTCAGGGACATTGGCATAACCCAATCATTAACCATCACATGGGTTCATTGTTTAAAATAGTTTTCTAAGTATCAAAACAAATATGCAGGGCTGAAGCAAGGCCCTTAAAAGAACAATTCTTGATCATATTTTAATTTATGTGAAGCTGAATACAATAGAGTCCTGGAAGTGTCCACATTGAGAATGATACTTTCCATCACAGGCTTGTGATGGAAAGTATCATCTTCCACTTGTGTCTTTGAATCTGCAGTTTATTTTCCAGTTTAGCTTAAGAATGAGCTTTAAGTTTGGTATTAGTTTCAACTGAGATAAATGTATGTGAGAAGTTGCCTTATAAGCTTGACTTTCTGAAGCAGAATACAAGAGACAAATCCTGGAATGTAAAGTTTTACAATTGTACAAGCTGGGCATTTCTTCCTTTGAGTCTAAAGTAATTCTGTGATGTAAGTACACAAGAGCAACTATATCATCCCACATGCAAGGTCAGTTTAGCCCTGGTGTACATCCCCACGGAAGAGCTAGGGAAAGCATTCAGAGGTACTTTCCCAGAATAGTATCCCAGCTGCCAATAATTTGTAATTCACTGATGTTTTAAAAGACTTAGAATTTTTGTACTTAATAGCCCTCAATGGATTTTTCCTTGATGAACTGGTCCAGTTCCTTCCGGAACCCAGATCCCCCACATCCTGTGGGAGTGTGTCCTACAGCTTAACAACATGCTGTGTGAAGAGTTATCTCTGAACTAGCTTCTTAATACTTTCACATGGCATCCCCTTGTTCTGCAAGAGACAGTGAACAGTTGATACTTTTCACTTTCCTTGTAATGTTATGATTCTACAGACTTCTACTACTCTCTATTCTTTGTGCTGAAGAGTCATAATCACTTAGCATTTACCCAACAGGAGCTGTCCATATATTTTTATCATCCATTCCCAAATCTGGTTCTCATGTGGTTAACAATGTGATCTCAACAGATTAAACTGTATGTCCAGATCAGCTCTGTCAGAAAGAGTTTTAGCAGTCCAGATTTTCCTACAGAACTCATATCAATATTGATTCTTTCATGGATGTTGTGAAAGTGATTGATATTCTAAATGGATATCTCTCTACAGGTCTTCATGGTCTGTCTTTTGCTGGGATAAGAAACAGAAACACACAGAGTCTTCCAAAATAATAGTGGGAGAAGGGAGAGATGGAAACTTGCTACCACATTGTGCGTCAAAATAATTGTAGAAATATATATATTTTTTAAGAATCTGCAATTGAAATCACACAAAGTTACCTACTATATCTAGTTCTATGACTTTCACTGCCTCAGTCTTTCATTCCATCTGTATTCAACTATTATTTTCTACCCTTTCCTTTGTTCACAAGCTGTTGGGGGACACACAGCTCTTAGTTTCAAGATGCTAGTGTAAACACCAACATAAATAAAAAAATTAATGACAATTAATAGCAAAACAATAAGATCAAGTGTTTCTCTGTATTTAATGGAACCTCTGAATCCCAGGAACTTCACCTACTCCCAAGAGCCTGGCCATGCCCTTTCCCTTCCAGTGGCAGCCTAGCATTTTACACTGTCACTTCCCCACATCCTGAATTATCACAGCTAAAAAATTCTCAGTTTAGAAAGGAATGATATAGATAGTGTAAATGTTACCCAAATGATACCAGAAAACTACTTATGATTTTACCAAAACTAGTTCTGATTAATGCCACATTTTATGGTTAATAACACCTAATGTCTATCCATTAGCAGATTATGATCTTAAACCTATGCAGCTTTAACTTGCCTAATAGGAATATATATTTAAGCCTTGAAGGCTGACATATTACAGAGGCACCATACCATGCATAAGAACCTGATCGGTGTTAGCAAGGAAGCAACATCAAGTCCAGGCCATCACATCTCAGTGCAGCCTCACACCAGACTGTGTACAAAAGTAATTCTGTCCCTTGTGAATGTTGATCAATAATTATGTAATGAAGGCTTATATGAATACATGCTTATAAGCTTTTGTATTTATGTCACCATTAGTACTTTTGCCATAGGCATTTATAGAGGGTTACAGGCAACTTATAACTGTATTCTACAGGGCATCTTTTATAGTACTTTTTAAAGGCCTGGTTTTTCACTGCCTGCCATGAGGAATTCTTTAATAATCTCCTATTCTCTTTTAGGATATCTCAGGAACATGGAATATTTTTTCAGCTGTTTTTAGTTAAATAATCATATGTGCCTAAGCATCCTGAACTTGATCATGACTATGCTGTGGAAGGAAATAAAGAGATGGTCCAGATCTCAAAAAGATAACTGTATAAATTAGAAAGCTGAAGACAGATAGAATGTAGGCAAGCAAACATGAGCTGCATCAGAACTACAAATTTTCTTCTGGTAGACAGTCACGATTTTATTAGGTCAAAATGCTTTGAAGAAATCAGTATGTGCTTTGCTAACATGAGAGTTTTTGAAGCTATGTCATTGGCTGTACTGGCCACCATTAAAATATCCACAGTTCTTTTCTTGTCACCTAGTGTTGCCATGGAGTAGTTGGAGGATGAATTTATCCATGGAAACTGCTTTAGAATTGCTCTATGGCAGAACACAGCTGCATTGTTAAGGTGAATGTGATGAGCAGGGCTGAACTGTGTCCTCTACTACAGTCCTGGGGTAGGTTGTTTGCCAGGGAAACACTGAAGTTTCTTGAAGTGTGCTTAGGAAAGATCAAGAAAAGAACTGTTGAAATAATAAATAAAATATTTCAGCAGAGCTCCTTGAATTTAGCCAATAAACTACTGAATTGCTTATCTAAAAATACAGTATTTTGCATTAAAATTTAGTAACACTCAGCTATGTGTTCTGGTCCATGTTTTTGCAAGTAGAAGACAATTAGAGGTGAGAAATTTCACCTAAGCAAGGAAGACTGCCATTTGAGAAATTATTAGGCATTAGAGTTTCTGAATAGTGTGCCAGGATTGTGTCTTACAGACACGTCCCATAAGGAAATGAAACTGCATCAGCCAGAAAACCCCTTGGTGGCTTTCAGGGAACAGTAAGAGCATTAATTTTTCACTCTGTTTAATATATACTTGAGAAGTGGGTTTCAGCCAGGTGTGTGTATTGCTTGACAGAAGGATACAGGAGAAACAGCCAATTCTGGGAAACAGGAAGAGGGAAACAGCAATAATACAAAGGCAGAAAGACCCAGCAAGATCTAGACAAATAGGAGGGCTGGGCAGTCACAACCCATAAGAAGTTTAACAAAAGTAAGTGCTGGATTCTGCACCTGCGACAGGGTAATCCTGGATGTGCATGCAGACTGGGAAATGAGAGGCTGGAAAGCAGCACCAGGAAAAGGGATCTAGGAGTTCTGGTGATGGCAAGTTAAATATGAGTCAACAGTCAGGAAGGCCAAACAGGGGTGTATCAGGCACAGCATCAGTAGCTGGCCAAGGGAGATGATTGTCCCTCTCTACTCTGCACTGGTGCAGCCTCACCTCGAGTCACATTTGCAGTTTTGGGAGGTACAATATTAGAACAAAGTTATTCGGAAGCATCCAGAGGGCACCAAAGATGGTGGAGGGTCTAGAGGGGAAGCTGTATGAGGAGTCACTGAGGACACTGGGCTTGTGCAGCCTGGAGAAGAAGACTGAGGGGAGACCTCATAGCAGTCTACAACTATCTCATGAGAGGAAGTACAGAGGGAGGCAGGCATCAATCTCTTCTCTCTGGTGACCAGTACTAGAACTTGAGGGAATAGCATGAAGCTGTACTGGGGACGGGGGGTGGGGATGGTGTTAGGTTGGATATTAGGAAAAGGTTCTTCACCCAGAGAGTGTTTGAGCACTAGAACAGGCTCTTCAGGGGAGTGGTCACAGCACCAAGCCTGCCAGCATTCAAAAAACATTTGGACAATGCTCTCAGGTGCAGTGTGATTCTTGTGGTCCTGTGCAGGGCGAGGAGTTGGACTCAATGATTATTGTGGGCCCCTTGCAACTCAGGATATTCTATGATTCTATGAACACTATGGCTGGTGGGATTCTGAAGTGCCCTGCTCATGAACACAGAAACAGGGAAGGCAGAAACTGTTCCCCAGTTTTTTCAGTTATAGAATTTCAGCAGGGCTATCTTTCTAGACATCACTATTGGTTTTCTCACACTACGTATCATCTGAATTTAGTTTACGAGTTTTCTAATTCAAAGGCAGTCTCTAATTAAACACTACTTCTTCCTGGCTAGGACCACTGAACACTATTTTTAAGACAAATGTTAAAATTAAAAATGCAGAAGATGCTGATTTTGCATAAACTGATTCATAGCCATTTCATCTGGGTTATCTCTGCATGAATTTGTTAGTAGGAAAGTTAACATATTATCCTTTAGAATATCTTCCTTTTTCATGCACAACAGCTTGTTAATGGAGGTTGTGTATCTCCAGTGGAGGTCTGCATCCCCATTAATATAGCAGCCTCCAGGAGGAACCAGAGACCCTGCACAGGTAGTGCTGTGTAACAGGAGAAACATAAAATATGAAGTTAAACTCTTGTGCACAGTCAAGTCACATGAATTTGTTTCACTTCTCCCACTCCATTAGGGACCTCACAAGACACCTAATTAGGGTTTTAGAGGATGGCTGATTGTGGTGATGAAGAAAGGAAGACACCTTTGGGAACTGCAATCCTGCACAGCTAGGAATCACTGTACTAACATCAAGCAAGATACTCTTGTTTCTCTATCTGTTTACATTGACAGGGTTTTATTGTTCTTCACCTTTAAGGAGAAATCAAAGGCTGCTTTTTTTATTCCCCAAACATTATTTCTCTTCATCAGTTTTAAACCAACACCTGTGGAAGGCAATTAACATTGATTTCAATGAATTTTGTGCTGTGTCTAGCTGTCTACCCCAAGAAGAGTAGCAGGAGCATATGATCTTTTGTTGTTCTGGTGTTGAGGTGGAAATCTTGTTAATCTTAGGTACATGTGGGCAGGAGAAAGCTTGGCAGGAAAAGAGGCTGCCCTGAGGTTAGTAACGGCTATAAAAACTTAAGTTTCATCCATTGTAGCCTTAGTATTAGAGCCCATCCTTGGCTTCCAATATCATCCACGAGACAACAGTTGTTGAATTTTCATTGTATTTAGGCTGAGAAATAATTTAATCTGGAACACCTGACTTTGTCAGCCATAGGACCCAAATCCTGGTTTAATGACTCTCTTTTGGAGGCCAAATTAGAGACCTGGTCCAGAGCTAACTGCCAGGCTTATCTCATTCTTGGGGTCCTTGTGTTCTTTCATGTCCACAACAGCCGTGGTGTCTGGGCTCATGTGTCTACCAAGGGTTGGCATTGGAGTAGCTGCAATTATGGCAGCATGTTCACTGCCCAAACAGATATTCCTGTCTTCTTTGTGGGAGACTGTTCCATAGATCAGAGCCAATCCCCAGGTCCCCAGCTGGCCTTTCAGATTTAGACCTTTCAAAAAGCTCCAGTTAAACAAATGATTGCTATATCATGAATTAAAAGCTCTGACGTACAGTTGCTTACTGGTTTTGACACAAAGACCAGGAAAATGTGTGAGGATTTTTAATGAATGAGAAGATATAAAATGGTCCTTTCTGATCAGAAAGTAAAAATGAAGTAGTGGGAAACACACCTTTCTTACCTTAAAGCCTTCGGTTTCTAACTTGCTGGTAAGGAGGAAATGTTCTAAATTTCCCCCTGGTTAAAGTGCTACAGCAGAAGGGGAAGATCCTGAACAAAGAGGCACGGAGGGTCCTGCATTTGATGTTTATGAGTGGGAGGCAGCATTACCAGATGTTCATAAAAGTGCAGCTTCCAAACTGATTTCCATGAAGCCAAATATGTCATTTCATTTGTTTTTCTATTTCCCCTATTGACTGAGCTACAACAGAATTTACCAAGATGATAA
>NW_008672164.1:49797-73429 GCF_000695815.1 Acanthisitta chloris | reverse complement strand
AGGGCTTTTCCATCTCTGACTGCAGTTAATCCTCAGGCTTTTATGTGACAAAGTACAGGAGACTACAAGCTACAGATATATGTATCTTTACACATGATCTATGTACAATCTCATGTTGGCCCAATGCAGGGTATGGTCAGACCTCACATGGAGAAAATCAGCTCAGCTAACAAATCAAGTTAGTATAATATTTTTCTTGCCTTTTTTTCTGTTATCTGGAGTGAGGCATTTGGAGAGATCAGACTTTGCCCACACTACTGCCCCCAGTGTTTCCCCATTATCTGTAGCTGCATATTGTCCTTGTCTGAGCAGCAGCCTGGAGATGCCATTGCTCCTCAGACTTTATGTAAGGAGCAAAGACACTTTCAACTTTTGCATCCTAGTCCAGAGACCTGGCTCCTAAATGTCAAACATTGCAGCACATTACTTCTACACTCCTAAACTTATTTTCAAATCTGACCTTAAGCCACTCTGAGATCTAAACAGGGATCTTATTTAGCAGCAAGACAGATGGTCTCAGTCTTTTTTGCTCCCTGATGTACATTGGATCTATTAAAGCACTTGGCATGATTTTGCTTTGCATGGAATCAAGGAAACAATTTCATTAATGCAACTCCACATCCTCAGAAGCTAGAACAGCCACATGAACAGACCATGCCATTTCCCTCTTTTTTTCTCTCCCACACATGGAGGAATGATCCCTTGGGGTTCTTCTTATTGGGAGTTGAACAAGACATACAGCCTTGCCATGAGTAGCTGCACTGAGGCTGCTATTATCCCGCATTCCTTTATTATAACCTCTTGCAATTAAGCATGTGTGCATATACACATATGTATGACACAGTGTGCTTGAAAACACTTCCTTTGTGTATTGCTAGTCCCTAGGTCATGGGATTTAAACTATATCTTCTGCCTCTTTAAACAGACACTGTTCCCTGTCTTTTTTTTTCTAACAGCTGTGGGCCGCATCCTGCCAGCTCTTTGGTAGATGTCTGGATCAGCTGCTAGGGCTGCATGTCAGCTGGAGCTGGAACAGGGCCTCTTGGCTCTGCTACAAATGTCCTCACATATCTTGGTTAGAGCAGCCCCTAAACAAACCTTGCATTAGCTCTCAAGATGAAGGAATGAGTTTTGAAGTGTATTAATCATCTCCATGGGAAAACAAGGAAAGGAAAAGAATCACTAAGATGATGGATTGCTCTGAAAGTGAGTTTGGGTTGTGTGTGTATGTGTCACTACAGATGTATTTCTTACATCTGTGCAACAAATGTCATGTATTTCAGGTAAGAACCCGGGTTTGTCAAAGCCCAACAAAAAAGGTTAGTGAAGATTTAGTGCTGAATTTTCAAATCCAGTGAAATAGGACCAGTAACAAAATCTCCAACTGCTTTAAATCACCTTGGTTTATTGCATCCAGTCTTTGCAAACCAGGCATGAAGGTTAGTCAGAGAAGAATGACTGTGTGAATGGGAAAGAAGACCAAAGAAGATAAGACAAAATGGGACCCTTCCAACTTTCACCTGTTGAAGAGTATAAAATCCAGGCCAGATTTGTAGTTAGTGAGAGCACAGGTGAAGCAGGTCAGCTACATGGTCCCCGTGATACTGTGGAAGCACAGGTGAAGCAGGTCAGCTACATGCTCCCTGTGATAGTGTGGGTCTCCACCACTGTGGAAATCACCAGGTACCAAGAAACAGCATAGCGTTGCACAGGTAGTCTGGAAAACAAGAATAGAGTGCAAACCAGCATGGTGATAGTTTTCTGATGACAGTTTAAATCCCACCATTCTTAATAACTTTGTTACTTTGCCAATACATCCACTTAATGTGCTTATGCTAGAGCTGAAAACTGAATCCAAGGCCTCCCCAGGTGTCTAAAGCATCAGCTGTCAACTCTCCAGCTGTCAAAACATGTAGCTTCACCTCTGACAGCCCCTTTGATGCAGTTGAAAGTCTGTCAGAGCAAAACTCTGTGGTATGCTGGAAAATGGCCATGCAAGGACTACAAAACCTATATTGAATGCAATATAAATATATACCAAGGACTCACTTCCTCAAATTCAAATTATTCCTGTTTCTGTGGCATCATATTATTCATATTCATTGCTAGGAGGAGGTGTCACCCATCTAAGAGATGGAAGCTGCCCTTCAGATTGCAGGCCCTCCCATATGCATAGGAGGACAGCTTCTGGTCAGACATGCCAGCACTCATCAGTTCCTAGACTGTGAGTTTCATGACAGAGGGATGAGAACTGGCAGCTCCCAGCTCTGCCCTGTGGAGTTACTTCAGAGGAGAAGTGTGGAGATGAGTGAGCCTGAGAGAGAATTGGGGATTCCTCTTCCATTTTCCCTTTTCTCTCTCCAAAAGGTATGTGCATTTACTGTGCCTGTGCCAACATAATCCACTGCTGAGCAGAGCTTACAGCAGCAGCAGCAGCAGAGCCTCATTTGTGTGCACACATGCATCTGGAAGTTGCTGCCTGCTAGAGTGATGCATGCTGGTATTACCCACGTCAATGGCATGGATCAGTCAGCAGCATGCCAGCTTGTTCTTTTCCCTCTGTCTTCCCTGCACAATGAAGATGTGGCATGAGGCCTCTTTCTGCCAGGGGCAGCATTCTGCATGGACAAAGCAGGGTGGAGCACGTGTCTTCACTGCTGGACAGAGATGAGAGGGGTGGTTAGCAGAAGGCAAAAGAGGAGAAAATATAAATCCCTGCTCTCTCCATCTCTGATTGTTTTGTTGTGGTGGTGGTGGTTGCTGATGTTTGTCTGTCTGTCTTCAAACTCTTCTAGGCAGGGCCTGTGCTTGTGCAGTGCTTAAGAATGTAGTCATGCTATGCAATCACAGCAATAATAATAATAATAGTGGGATTGAATGTGAAGCCTTAATATGCTACACATCAAGCAAGCCTGTATCCATGCAGAAATGACCAGTGAATGCATGTGCAGACAGATCTGTATGCACTTGGTAAGTTTTACCCAAGCAAGAAGGAACATATGGAGAACTGAGTTGGTGGATAGAAGCAAAGCCCATGCATGTGGTTGGAAGTAAAGCAAAGAAGCTCTGGGTGTTGAATGAAGCCCATTGTTTTCCTTCCAATAGTTTTTTTTATTTTATGTTTGTTTCTAGTGGCAGACACACGAATGTGTGAGGCCCTGTGCAACCTCAGTCATGCCACAGACAAAGCAATTGGATAGCGATGAAGGGAAGGGCAATGCCTCACAAGCAAGTCCAGTGGCAATTCTTCACTTCCTGTTAGGATGTTTTAAATCTAGATGTTATATACCCATACATGTGTGGGTGAACATATGAAAAAGATATTTCAGGTGCTTTTCTTTATGTAACCATGAGCTCTACCCAAGCGTCTACTGGATCAGATCCAGTCGAGTGAAAGAACGTAGTGAGGAAACATGCCGAGGATGGTGCTTTGAATCCTGGCAAACTTGTCATTGTTCTGATTTTCTCAGCCTTGAACCCTCCCAGCTAACATTTATCCACTTACTGTCTGCTTACAAAATGAGTTTTTCCCCAGTTCTTCAAAAGACCCATTTCTCTTCCACCACCAGATCCTAACTTTGATCTTACGGCTCTGCAGGGCACTTACCCAGACATTCAGATATGTCCACACCTGTTCATGCTTTAAAATTCCACATCTGGTTATTTCATAGTGCATCAGCTGTATTCCTCTCTCTCTCACTGCCTCCTTCCCTCAGAGCTAGCACTCCCATCTCCTTGGCATGCAGAGCACAGCTGAGGCAGCAATATGGTGACTTTCTGATTTTAATGCCTGGACACCATTGTCTTTTCTCCCCCTGCTCACTAGCACTTTTTTGCACATTCAGAAGGGATGGCTGAAACATGCTTTCTCCCCCTTCCTTGCCCACTATTCATGTGGAATCAGCACTCAGGGTTTTAAAATCTGGGTGTTAAATTGTTGCATGTCAGGAAAAGCTTATCAAACAGGGACCAATGCTCCTACTCCTACAGTTTTCAGAGATTTTCCTTGAGAGTAGTCAACAGCCTGATAGCATTTCATTATCAGATGTTTTCTCAATGTCTCCTGTTACCTTAAAAAATAAAAAGAGGGATTTCTCTCTGTTTTCTTATCTGTTTGCACACAGCCTCCACTTGCACATTTTTTCACGTCCATTAGAGGCTGGCAATCATGAATTTTTGCTAAGTGATCATTTACATTACTTTCTATATAAATCAGTGGAGTTTAATAATTGCATAACTAATCTACCTCATGTCTCTGAAGTCACATTTTTCGTGCCATTGATTGTTCTTCCTTCAATTGCTCTGTTTTCTAGTACCTCCCTTAGTAAGGCAGTTATAGCCTGACGAAATTTTCCATATTAAAAAAAAGCACAAACCCCAGAATATTTCAAGAAATAATGTCATTGCTAGATCTTTGTTGCTTTGATGTGACTGTAGCTTCACATTCAAGTTTTTGCCCACCCTTGTATCTGTACTCCTGTTAGCATGCTGACTTATGGTTGGAAGACCAATCCTGAGTTTGTTTCCTTGCCAGTTCTGAGACAGTTTTCCACTATATTCTCCAAGACTTCATTCAAGTGGCACAGTCATCTCAACAGCTGGGCCTCTGAGTACACTTTTCTTTAGACATGTGTTTTTCCAACTGTTTTGAGTTAAAAACCAACGCCTTTTGCAGGAAGTCCTAGGACACTTTTCTGCAATGCTGCCCCAGTGGCATGCCATTTAAAAGCAAATAAGGATCAGGCTGAACACTGAAAGTACTCTTACTTCTCCCATTTTGTTTGCAGCTGTGGGAATGAGGTGTTTGTTTCATTTTTGTATTTTTGCAGCCATTTAAGGGATTGTGTTGATGAGACTTATGTGCCACCACTGGTTGATGAGCCAACAATCATGTAAAGTGATCTAAATCAGATTTCTATACATTCTTCTTTTTAGATGCTTTGTTCTTCAGGAAAGAGATATTCTTAAATAGGCCACAGAGTTATCTTTCTCTTTCCTATACTTTTTTTTTCCTTAAGAGTGCTTCCAAAACTTTGATAGTTTAAAATTACTATTATCAGGAAGAGAAAACATAATTCATAAATAAAATCTTTGTGACAGGGATGTGTTAGCTAAATAATATTTCTCTGACAGCAGGTCAGGTGTGTGATGACATAGCTATAAAAATGAAATCTTTGCTAACTAGCTCCAGCACAGTCTACACATGTGATACTCTTAGGGTTGAAAAAATGGTACTTTAGTCTATCTGAGAAAAAAAACAGAATACAATTAATCTGAAGGATTTTCAATGGAGTAGACTCACAATATCTGTACATTGAAAATTATAAAAAATACATTTGTTGCAGTCCCACACTTGAAATGCTTTGACAGAAAACAAGTGAGCAGCTCCTGGAGCTGGACATATTCTCATCTCTTACCAAAGCAGGTCTTCAGCCTCTGTTCACAGCAATTTTCTTTCCCACTGAAGCTAAATAAACAGTCTGGTCTCTACTCAGGGGGAATCCAGTCCTGCCCAGAGATGACAGAGCAAAGAGCCATGGACTCCTCTTGACCTAACCTGAGAGAGGTGTTGGTCCACAAGTTCCCACAGGTTTCATGGGGTAGTTTGGTTGTACCAGTGGGCTGTGTAGAAACTGGCAGAGCTCTCCCTGGACAGGGCAGATGTGTGGTGGGGAGGAGCTGGCAGTTCTGAAAGAGAAAGTCTGAGCTAGAGTTTGTTATGCCTTTGCTAAAGAAGCTTAACTGGGAGATGAGAGTGACAATAAGTTCACACAAATGAGTAGCTTGTCCTCTGAAACAAGTTAGGGTTAGTTTTTTTATCCCCTTTGAAAATGCACACAAAGGACAAAGGTGCTGCAGATTAGCTGGCAGAGGGGTAGAATCACTTGCAGGAGATCCTATTGCAATAACATAAGATATGTTTCAGTGACTGACCAACAAGAAGCTGCCTCCCTGGCTGCCTCTAATCCTTTAGCATTCAAGAAGAACTTCCTTGTTTTTATTTACCTTAACTGAACGCTTATCAGTGTGAAAACAACTCCAGCGCATCAGCCACGCTTATCAGTGTGAAAACAACTCCAGCACACCAGCCGGCCTCCTGTTAAAGGCTGCACATTGAGCTGTGGCTGGGGATGCAAATGCAGACTACAAGGCTATCAAAAATGCCAGACTTGAGGATCAAAGAGCTTGGGACCCTTCTGGGAGCACTCTACTCTATAGACCACACTGCACACAGAAAGCAGCTTGAAATCAGGGAAAGGCCTCAGCAGCAGGGGGATAAGATTTGCCTTTCCCTCCTCTATCACCTATTGTTATGCTTCAGGGATCTTTGACCTCACTACAAGGGATAGAAGGGAGGGAAGTACTGGGAGGACTCTTTCTTCCTCCTAATGCTATCTCTGTTCTTCATTTGAGATGATGTAACAAGTTTATTTCAAAGACAAATTGTGCCGACTCCATGTGTGTTCCTAGCCCCAGAATCAAGGATATTCTCAGATATCCTCTACAGCTCCCTGAATGAAGGTTGGAGTCAGGTGAGGGTTGGTCTCTTCTCCCAGACAACCAGCAGGAGGACAAGAGGGCACAGACTCAAGCTCTGCCAGGGGAGGTTTAGGTTGCATATTAGGAAGAGATTTTTTACAGAGAGAGTATTCAGGCATTGGAATGGGCTGCCCGGGGAGGTGGTGGATTCACCATCCCTGGAGGTTTTCAGGATGAAACTGGGTGTGTCACTTAGTGCCATGGTCTAGTAACCACAGTAGGGTTGGACTCGATGATCTTTGAGGTCTCTTCCAACCCGGTTCATTCTATGATTCTGTGATTCAGATGACAATAAATTACAAAGAACTATGGAAAAAGGGAGTGAAGTTACATTGCTGTTAGCAAAGCTAGAACTTGATAGCCTTAATTTTAATAGCCTCATATTGCAATTCCTCCCCAAAACTGTTGTCTTCAGTGCAGACAGAGGACAGACAAGATTGCCTTTTTATCTAGCCAGTTTCCCCTGGTGTGATGGGAGTGGAGTAATGTCAGTGTGCTGCTCTGAAGAATAATAATGAAGACTTTAAAAAATACAGTAGCACTAAAAAATGCAATGCTGTGACCAGAGCTGGTCCACAGCTCCTCACTCACTGCAGAAACTTGGGCAGAGAAAAGGAGAGGGAGGGCTTTTTGCTCCATTTTCCAGAGCCAAAAATCAAGATCATGAGTCCATAAAGCTACTCACTGGATGTAGGTAAAGCTGAACAGCAAAGTTCCTGTTTCTGTTCCTGTTTGTTTCTGTGTTAACCTTTTAATATAGATCAGGATGACAAGATACTGAACCCCTCAGCTACACGAACAAGTTGCATTTATGCATGTGAGTCTGTGCCATCCCTTCACACACTTTTGCAGCTAGGGAAGAATTTAATGGGGCATTCTATGGCCTTGGTCATGTTCCAGGTCCACTGTGCCAGGCACTCACTGTGAGCCAACCTTCAAATACATGTGAAGAGTACAATGAAATTGGTGGACAAAGATGGTGAAGGGTCTAGAGGGGAAGCCGTATGAGGAGCTGCTGAGGTCACTTAGCTTGTGGAGCCTGGAGACGCTGAGGGAAGCCCTCATAGCAGTCTACAGCTTTCTCATGAGGTGAAGTAGAGGGGCAAGCACAGACCTCTTTTCTCTGGTGACAAGTGATAGACTTGAGGGAATGGCATGAAAATGTGTAAATAGAGGTTTAGGTAAGATACTGGGAAAAAGTTCTTTATCCAGGGGATGTTTGGGCACTGGAACAGACTCCCCAGGAAAGTGGTCACAACATCAAGCCTGCCAGACTTCAGTAAGTGTTTGGACAATTCTCTCTGGTGCATGGCGTGATTCTTGTGGTGGTCAGTGCAGGGACAGAACTTGGAGTTTGATGATCCTTGTGAGTCCCTTGCAACTCAGGATATTCTATGATTCTGTTCTATAAGGATGATGGCTTGTGAGCAACTGACGCCTACAGCATCTCGTGGTTGGTACAAAACTCACACTGCAAACTACAGTTATAGCCATCTGATCTTATGCTGCTACTTCCCACATGAGAAAAAGATACCTGAATGTATATGCATGTATATGTTGTAAACAAATCTGGAAAATAGGTTTTTCTGTTGTCAACCCTGGCTCACTTCAGGGCAATTCTGGAGAAAGACAGTCTGGGCATTTACAACTGTTTGCAGAAACTGGTAAGGAGCAATGGTATAATAACTTCCTGGTTTTGCAAGGAGTGGAAAATTGCTTGTGAGCTTCTCAAGTTCTTGCATTTCTACTGACTGGTGAGAACATAGAGTACACAAAACATGGGAAAAAGGGTTCAGTATGATTTAGGCCAGCAACTGATGTTCTCTAAAATTTATAAAGGGTTGAATTCCTGCCTAAAATGATAAATAACCCAGGTCAAGCCTTATTCCAGTTCTTTCATGTATAAGAGGAATTAATTGCTTGTTTTAATAAATCTCTTTTGGAGCTGTCATTTCAGATGTGTTCTTTGCCTTAGAGACATGAAGGAAGAGTATTCATATCATCAAACTTCAGACATCTTACTAAGATCCTCAGAGGAACTTTCAAACTTCCATTGTCCACAGCAGTAGCCTCAGCTCCTGAATTATAATTAGGAAGTGTAAATCCCATTAGGTGAAAACGGCCTTGAATTTAAGGAAATTTGCAACCCAAAAGGAGCCTAAATGAAATAGTCCCAAGCTATAGAGTCTTATGCAGTGTGACTCTAAATGCAAATCAATGTTTGGATCTTCAATAGAGGCAACTGAGCTGGTAATGACAGTTACCAATGTCACAACTATGGGACTGTGCTCGGCAATAGAGAATCATAAAATGGCTTTTGTTGGAAGGGACTTTCAAAATCATCTCATTCCAAAACCCCTGCCATAGGCAGGGACACCTTCTACTAGACCAGGCTACTTCGAGGCTCATCCACCCTGACCTTGAACATTTCCAGGGATGGGACATCCATAACTTGTCAGGACAACCTGTTCCGCTGTCTCACCACCCTCACACTAAAAGATTTCTTCTTAATATCTAATTTAAATTTACTTTTTTTCAGTTTAAAGCAATTCCCCCTTGTCCTGTCACTACATGCCATTGTATGTAATGATACAAGGGCATGAGAAAGCAACTTATATTGTCAATACCACTTATGGGGGGGGGCACAAAATTGTGGCCAGTACTAAGAAGCACCACAGTTCTCCAAGGAGACTTAAAAGAAGCCTTCTATTGCCCACTGATATCAGTAAGGAGTGATGTGTGAGGATGTGGTGGGATCACTTCTCCTGATCCCTAGCCACACAACAGGTGCTGTAACTTGCTAGCATGTAGTTGGAATCACTGGAAGACCTATGGCCAACAGTTGGCACATTTAGAACCTATTATTCCCTTTTCTACCTCTGCTGAATTAGAGCTTTCTGGAACAGTATGAATTAATTCCCAACAGTTGTGAATCCAGCATAATTCATTTATTCATGTGCCTGTAAAAGGCATTAAAATTTAAGAGTCTGAAATAAAAATGAGTGTAATTGCAAGCAGTTTTAGATTCCTTCCTATTCTGCTCTACCATTTCATTTTTACTGCCATTTAAATGCCAAAATGTTTAATTGAAAGCTCTGAATCGCTGATTGCTGTTACAATGGAACTCCTCAGTGGGGAAAAATATACCCTTTGTAAATTATTTGGAAATGAAGTGGTATCTTTGCTATGCAAAGTCTCAGATACAGATGTGGAAAGTCAGAATTAGAGCTGTGATAGTGCCTATAATTTCTGTCTTAATGAAGATTCATAGGACTGGTTTTGATGAGCACACTGTGAAAGCTGTGTGAGCTTTTACATGTTTGGGGACACACAGCACACATTTCACCTGGACTCTTACCATACTGCATCAGTTAATAGCCTTTAGAAATTTATTAATTTGCTTAATCATAACTTCAGAAAATGCACATAGCAAACTTCTGAAAACAAACCAAACAGACAGCTAAACATAAATCAGACATAAGATAACTTGGGAAAACTGCACACTATAAAACTTATGAATCCAGCCAAAGGGCTGCTGGCCACATCATGTGAGTGATGCTCTACATGTGTAGCAGAAGATCATAAGGCACTGCTGTGCAAAGGTACTACTCAGAGGCAATAAGGTAGCTCTTCCCTAGCAAGAGTAGGGAAAAGGATGTGAGACCAATGAAGGGAGTTCATGCTGTCAGGGAAACACCCGTGTCCAGGGAGTTAAATGATGAGTTTACACAGTAATCTCAGTTATTCTCTGCTATTAATTTGTGATGGAATTGAGCTGTTTCTGTTGGGTTTTTACTTCATTCCTGATCCAAAACTTTGGCCAACATTTGCAAAAAGAGTGGATGTCTGAGCTGGTTTCAAAGTTGATTCTGATTAGTCTGTGGTTTTGGTCACTCCTTCATCCTTGCTAAATTATGTACCTGGAATAAAAAAGCACAAAATTATATGCATATCTGTTGTTACGCATTTTCTTTTGAAATCTAAAAATACTGGGTTCACCTGAATACAAACCTGATGTAGGGCATGGGAGGTGATATTTCTTGATAATATCTCTGGGAAATAAACCCACTGATACTTTCGCATAGCTCTAGTTTCCAGCCACTGTTACGTTTTAATGATATGATCAATAACCATATAGATAGAAGGGACATTTCCTACCACATAAAATACAATAGCTTGAAAGATGAGAAGTGGTTTCTGCATCCCTTTAACTAGTGGTTAACCTCATCGAATTACTGCACCTGCCAAGGCTGTGAGAACTAAATACAGCTGGTGGCAGTGTCTGGCCAACCGAACCCAACCCTGTGTTAATTTGAGGAGATGAAAGCAACCACATGGTAAACTCTGATGTGATGTGATGAGACTCTGCTTCATCACAAGCTGGAATGATTGGTTCCAAGATGCAGAAACCAGGGCAAGATACAGATATTTGCTTCTCTCTCCTCACTGAATCATTCCCTGACAAATCTGCAAAATCAAGGATTAATTCAGACTGGAAGGGACTATGTGCAGGAAGCTTCAGGAGTACCAGAAAGCTACTTTCACCTCAAGGCCTCTCAAAGCAGTTGAGTTGTCAGGTGGAGACAAGGAAAGAAGAGCGAGCCTTGGTGGATACCTTGTCTAGGCACCCCTTGACCAGAAGCACTGTGCAAACAGAATAAAACAGCCCTGTATCCCAAAGGGAGAGGACAAAATAAGTCAAGATGCAGAGGTGTATGAACAAAATAACTTTAGTATTGGAAACTAGCAGGCAAGGAGTGTTTTAAGAAGGAATATGATGAAAAAAATTAAGTAGTTGAGCAGATAAAATTTGAGGAAAAGCCCTAACTGGGATGCTGTTTTCATTGTTCTGGTGTTTGGTTTTGCCTTTTCCAGGAAAGGAAGTTGCTTGAAAACTAAGGAAGAGGGAGGCGGAGAACAAGAGGAGAACTCCAGGGTACATACTTTTATTTCCTTCCATGCCTTTTCTCAAAATGATGTGTACTAATTCCTTCAGCAAGCACCGCATGAAAGACTAAACCAGTGAATTATTCCCTTTTGATAAGGAATTTCTCCTGAACCTTTTGCAAGGTGCCAAGAATATCTTGCTTGTCCTTCACTGAGCAAAAGATGGACAGGGGAGGGATGCTGAGCTAGACAGACCTTTATTTTGACCCTTTATGCAATTTAGCTGTCATTGACTCCACTGAGAGCTCATCATATTTACATTTCTAAAATCTGGAACAGAAGCCTCTTAACGAGCATAAGGAATGCAGCCAGCCTGTCCCTCTTCCTCCAGTGCTGCATAATTTCCTATATTATTTTCTTGGACTTTATTCAGTTTTAAAAGGCATGAATGTAAGGTTAGCAGACCTCTGAAGTACCCTTAGTTCTATAGCAGATGAGGGAGTGAAATAGTAGGCACTTTTACAACAATCTGTGTTTGCACAAAACATATAGGCACATGCATGGACATGTAATGTCACCTACTACATGTTTAGAATTACACACTTTGTCTGTGAGATGTATCCTTTCATGTATATGTAGGCTGTGTAAAGATAATAGGTATAAATTATATATACAAAATAGGAGGGATCACCAAGAGAATTCAGATTAAAGCAAACAGAATTAGTCATGTGTTTACAGTTCACATGTATGTTTTTTTAATGTTTCTGAATCAGAGCAGTCATCCATGCAACTTTCTTCCTCTGGCCATGTATTCATTAGAGAGAATGCATAACACAGATGTGAATCCATATTGCCCTTTCCCTCTCTTCTCACACTGAATTGCCTGACCACATTGTTTACAGTTAAGATTACTCAATGCTATTTCGATGTCTAACTTCTTATGAATACCAAGACTGTATTTGCTTGGTCAGAGTAGGAAAAACCTTGGGATTACATCTCAGATTGGAGAGATGCAAATCACTGCAATGTACTTACAATGTGACACCTAATAACAAGGATATAATTTCACAGATTGCTACACTTAGGTCAGGAGAATGACTGGATAAGGTATAAGCCTCAAATGATGTGAGCAGATGACCTCTTGAGGTCCCTTCCAACCCAAATTATTCTATGATTTATGATGTTACAATTTTAGGGGACAAATAGCTAAGGTCTGTGACTACAGCATTAAAACCAAAGAACGGAGCTTTTCCTTGCATACGTATTGACTCATGTGACTCCCATAATTTTCTTTACTTGTTCTGCTTCACCAGAAACTAATCTTGTTGATTTTCTTAACTGGGACTTCTCAGGTAGAGAAGGTCTACTACAAGTGGAAGTTTCATGATAGGTTAGATGGCATCCTGTTTCTTTTGACTGCTATGGCTGAATGAGATAAAGATTTTCCACCTTCAGCAGTCAGGAATCAAGAGAAGGAGAGCCAGGTTCTCAGATGTTCGTTTCTGCTCCCCATGCATTGGGAGCAGAATCCTACCATGATGGTAGCTTTGGCACAAGAAGCAGCACAGGTTCTCTGCACTGTGAGTGGCTCAGTGCCCCTATCTCCAAATGGTCACCTCAGCAGTCACACCTGTTTTTAGCTCAGTCTGTGAATCTCAGCCACATAAGGTGGTTAGACCACAGTAGAAGAGAATGTTTCTTAATGTACAGTCATGGGACAAAGTCACATCCTGGAGTGTTTCCAGAGAGGCCATAAACAAGTATAGAGTTACAGTCCTTTTCATTTAAGGTGTTAACCAGCAATGTGAGAAACCTACCTGCTTCTAAAGCAGGTTGATCAAACATTTCATGTCAATCTCAGGCCATTACATGGAAAAGTCCAACATTCTAATATCACAGAAACTTCAAACCTACCCTGAAAGGACTGAAGTGTTTTTTGCAGGGAAGCCCCTCCAGTAATGACACTTATTTTTCTAGCAATATGCAAAATGACCTGGTGGTCTGCAGAACCTCATCTGCATTCAGAATTTGTGTACCACTCTCTGTCCCCATAACCCTGAGGCCCAAAGTAGTGAGCAGTGTAACAGCAGGGCTGGCAGTGCTTCTACCCTTCATCACCCAGTTATTACAGCCTGTCTCTGCATCAGGAGAAACATGGCTTTTAACTGTTCAGACCAAAGTAGGAACATGATACCTTGATTCAGCACTAGGAGAGTTTTCAAGTCACCAGACTGTTGTAGTCCCTTACTGTAGGCTGTACAACTTTGTATAATGTATGAGAAAGGTATCCTAACAGTCATGGTACTTAATTGAATTAGTGAAGTCCAGATGCTGACAGGGTGAAGAGAGATTCTAGATAAAGTGGAACTCTTCCAGAAGAAGGACTACTATTTTCACTCATTTTGGAGAAGAAAGAATTGATGCTCAAGCCCTGCACTGAATCAAGCAGAGATTGGATTTGTAGCTCCCCATCCACAAAGAGCTAACTTGGTTTAGGTGAAAAAAACAGTTTACATTTCTCTTACTTCTGGCACCTACTTTGCAAAGACAAGGTTTACAGCTAAGGTCCTTTTCACTGCCTCTACCATCAGCCTAGCAGGTAGCTGAGCATGCAGCATAATTTGCTGTCTATTCTTGCTCACAGAAAGCAAGTGTGTGAACAGGTGTTCAATTCTCACATGTAAAACAGAACTACTAGCAATTTTCTGACTCTCATGGATGCTGAGAAGGAAGGCAGTGATGTGACCGGACATTATATTAATGAAGACCACATAAATATCTAGAAGATGAGGAAATTTCTTGTTTTTCACATGTCTAGGTGATGTTGCCTGGTTAGATACTCAGCTAGTACATATCCAGGCTACTTTAAAGCAACATGAACCTCAAATCATTGTACTATGCTATCCTGAAAGCAAACACTGGTCTGTAAAGAAAAGAAAAGTAGTGAAAAGTACTTTTCAAAAACCATATATTGAATGTTGCCAGAATATTAAGCAAACATGGATTAATCTCAAAATGATCCAACATTAAAATTTCAGTTCAAATAAACAACTGACAATTTTCTGTTTAGTTGGTCCAATTGGCAACTAAAGAATGATAAGGTCCCTTTTGCCAGAATTGGACTTTCTCTAAAACTGTTATTTCCACAAAAATATCCTGGCTAGTCATGATATAAACTAGGAAAACTCTAATCTCCCTCTGTAGTGGTGGCTCACACAGCTTAGTAGAAGTCTCAACAATATTAGCCTCTTTCCAGATGTGTTTGGCATAAATCTGAAAAGCTTCTTGCCATTTTGTAAGAAATAAGCCATGACAGAAATTCCATCCACAGATTAACTTGTCTTTTACAAAACTTTTTTTCTGCTATATGTATCACCCTAGGAAAATTGTAATAATAATTATTATTATTATAATAGCATCCATCACCCTAGGAAAATTGTAATAATAATAATTATTATTATAATAGCAACTGTAAAGGCTGATAGAAGTTGCATTTTAGTGCTGCTAGCAGCTGGTATAGGAAGGAAGATAGTCAGGAAAGGACACACATCATCAAAATAACATTAACAGCTTTTGCTGGACTGCTTTTTTTCCAGATGCCACAGAGCTAAATGACAGTTGTTAAATATTAGAAAAGGAGAAAAATTGAAGTTGTTGAGTTTTCTAAGCAGTCAGCACACCATTTACTCTACAGCAGTTTTGGCATAGTAATTATCTAAACACAGGTGAAAAAAAACCCACAAGCCAACTGTAATCAGAGCTTAGATTGTATTAATTTTATGGCACTAGAAAAATATCTTATTCGGTGTTTTGTTCAGAACATAGAGAAGTTCTATCAGAACAGATGGTCAGGGATAGTAAAACCTACATGAGAGTTTATAAAACAACAGTGTTACTGACTTTTAATGGACTTTAAATTCCTGGCTTCCACAGATGCTACCTTTCTTCCATACTGCAAAATCCATCAATTTACAGTCCATTCTGTACAATGTAGGCAATTCCATGATGTCCTGTAACATTGTTCAAAAATGGCAAAGCCTTTGAAAGAAACTTATGAAGTGTGACTGCCCTGTGTAGTCAGCTTTTAGTTATGCTAAAGTGGCACTTAATGCTGCATCTGCACTTAAAAGTGCCTACATATAATGCACAGTGTCTGCAGAAAGAGAAGAGGAATGAAGAGAAATAATCAGAACATATAATGCACAGTGTCTGCAGAAAGAGAAGAGGAATGAGGAGAAAAAATCAGAAAAAATTAAGATCCCATTCTGACCTCCTACAGAAGGTGCCAAACTATGAGCTGAGACTCATTCTCTCTTGACTCATGGAATAAAGTTCTGGCAGCCCTGGACAAGAAACAACTGCAGTAGCTCATAATTGAGTGTAGATGTCAAACAAGTTCAAAGGCCTTGTTGTACTCTTGTAGTAGAAAGCCTGTATGAAGATTATGTAGCCTGAAGGTCAGCTATGAATCAGTCTTCTACAGATTTCAAAAGGAATCTTAAAAATATTGAAAGTTCTGAATCTGAATGAGTCAAATAAAATCACAAAGGAAAACCCGACAGAATGGAATTTGGATCACTTCTGTTCTCATGCAACACCTTCCTCTATGACCACCTTTCCTCTTTGAAGATGTTTATTAATAATTTTTGTGAGGAAAATATTTTAACACAACAAAGATATGCCATCAGCAAAACTTGCAGACAAAAAGTATATATGTAAGAAATTTTTCATAGACTTTTCTCCAGAAAGATTTCAATGGCCATCCAGTGGGAAAACATCCATTCAGTACTTATTCTATTAATGCATAGCACATCATTTGTATGTATTACAGCACATCTTCTGGAAAGATGTCCAGTCTTCATGTCAAGTATTCTACCACAGAGCACCAGAGAAGTCCCAGTGATTGATACCACCTCAGTTCCACACAAAAGCTTCTACTGTAAGTTTCTTGGTTATAAAGCCTAGTTATACTGGAGAGCCACTTTGTCATATCACCTGTAAGTAAATCCTCTTTTTGAGACAGGTAGGTCAAGCTCTTTTACTTGGAAAAGACTTTCTCCACAACACAAATACACTTCAGACTTTTTCAGATTGTAACCATGCAGAACGTGGCTCCTTTCACGTAACATATAGTTATCTAAAAGTAGCATCTTACTCACATCACCTCTACATCCAGCTCAAGAAATTCACCTCACCACTAGATAACTGGTGTAAATCACCCTGTTGAGGTATTATCGTATCCAGTGACTGCAGAAGGAGCCAGGCTACAGATTTTGAGTAGACATCAAATGTTTCAATTGAGACAGAGCCTGTCCTTTAAGTGGTGACAGTAATACAGTGACAGCTAAGGTTTACCCTGGTTGCTCATCTCCCAGCCCTGCCCAGAGCAGCAGACATTATTTCCCACAGAGATCATGGCTGGCCCTCATTTCCTAATGGCTTGTTCTGGCAGGAACACTTGTACCCAGCCTTAGATAAAAGACTGAATCTGACAGAGGCAAAAAAAACTGCAAAAGCCAGACTGCTCACATAGCATTTGTGAGGCGGCAAAGTTAATTGCTGTGTAATTACCACCCAAGTAAATTGTTTAATGTGGTAAAATGTGACCAGGGTTGTTACTTCTGCTGCAAGCAGTGGCTCATGATGCCATCTGCAACCCATCAACAGATCACATAGTGAATTTGCTGCAGATGTAAAGCAAACCCTCAACATCTCTAAGCATGTTGTTAAAAACCCCCATCAAGTGAATACTAACATTTCTGTTGTTTCAGATGTCACTGTGGCTATTTACACAGGGCTCAATGGTGCCGCACTTGTTCATGTTGATGAGGGAAGAATATGGTTAGTTAAGAGAAGAGCAGGTTGGCAATGGCTTCTGAGGTTAGAAAAAAAAATAAAAGGGGTATAAAAGACACATCAGTGTTCAACCATAATTGGAAATCCAGCTATGTCATGTGGAGAGAGGAGCGATGAGGGGGAAAGGAATGTGATCTGTCATGAAAGCAGCTTTCTGGCAATTTACTGTGGGATCGTGAGCAGTTCCTATAAACAGCAGGCAACTGCTGGATCAGCTACTGACTCCTTCTGGGTGCAATGTGCTCAGTGCTCAATGCCAGCGGGTGAGAGTGCCAGGTCAGTCATAACCACACCAGGCGCCGATGCTCAAATCTGTAAAGCTGAGCTAATGCACTGAAAATCGAGTAAAATCCAAGTGCATAAAGATGCAATACAAACTGCTCATAGACCTGCAGCATCTTTTGCAGAGCACTGTCAGGGGAGCCAGGGTTCTCTGGGAATAAGGGTTTGGGTATAGACTGCTGCTGTCAGTATTGTGGAACTCACACTATACATGGGAAGAATCTTTATATCTTATTTTACCAGTAGTATTTCATTACCTGCAATCTCCAGTTCAAAAGGTCATTGTAAATAACAAAAATTGACACTTTCAATCTGTGCTATCCTATTTCTTGTTGCTGCACCTCTGCTCCCCACACCACATATTATTTGTACTGTCTAAGTTGTCTTGGATTTTTTTCTCATGTTTTTAAGCATTTCTATATTTTTTGATTTTTTTTTTTTTTTATGGGAACATTTCAGAAACAGATAAAGGATCCAGGAAGCACCAAATCTCTTTATATTTGAGGTCCTTGATGCCTGAGGTGCCTTTGAAAATGTCTCCTATGGTTCACAGTAACCCAGACACTCAGCAAATCTCATTCAAAGCAGAAAATTGAGCCCTATAAAAGGCTGTTCTCCCTGCTGAAGGGTATCCAGGATTATCAGCACACATTACTTCATGAGAGAGAAATGCTTCCCAGCTTCACTGATTGTCACACTTTGAGCCATCTCTCATGTCAGTGGCTGGAGCCTGGTTTTGCCCCTTGCACAGAGTTGTAGGGAGCATGAAGGAAAAAGAAAACAACCTACAAAGCAGTTTTATTTTGCTTTGTTTTAAAACCAGGTAACAGCACTGACCTACTACCACTTCTGTGTATCTGATATGCCTGCTGAGCCACTTGGAGAATATATATTTCTGCAAAATTTGAAAGATCCTCAAGTTCATGTGCTTGACTCTAATGCATTGAAAACAAGCAGGTACAATACATCCACCATTACTTGACACACACACGTTTTTCAGGGGCAGCATGTACATATACTTCTAGAAAATGACTGACAAGAGCCTTTTAGATCTTATTAAAAATGAGATAATTTTGACTTAACTGAAGCTAAATTCTTCTTTCAGGTGAATACATACATTGGGATGAAGAGAAACATGTTTGCATCTTGGGAAAGAAAAGCAGCTTCAGGATTTTCAAGCTCTTTGCTTCCTTTCATGGAACAGTTGGTTTGGAGACAGAACTCATGTGTAAAAAGTTGCACCATTTTATACTGTAAGAGAATTTATCTGGGAGATTGATCCACAGCTATCTTCAACCCAAGGGAATTAAAAACTTTGAATTGAAGCAGAAATCATGCCATGAAATAAATTGCCATAGTTCAGTCGATTAGAGTAGCTGAAAGTTATTGTCACAGGTTTGAAGGATATCAGCAGACTGTGAGCAGTGCTGCACACTTGGAATGCTCACTCTCAGTCCTCAGGTTTGGATATTTAAATTTCATGTACAACATAGAGTGGCAATGTCTAACATGCTAAGAACAACTAAGCCATGTACCTTCTTGCGTTTTTTCCTGATATTTCCAATTGCAAAGATATTTTTATTGGAGAAATTATTTGCAATATGAAACAATGCACAGCAGTTTTTGCTGGTATCATCATGGGAGCAAAGCAGGGTCATAATACTTACTATTACAAAAGAAACTGTAATAGAGATGGAGCCACTTCTTGGTGATATCTGTCATTACAGAGGATTTCAGGAACCAGCTCTGTAACAGTTTATGAACCAGGTAAGAGCTAACATTGGGGCACACTTGAATTGCAGCAGATCCACTTCAAAGGCCTAAAATATTTGCTTGCTTTTGTAACTGACAGGAGCCTTTTAGATCTTATAAAAAATGAGACGTCAGCAGCAGAATATGGTATTTTGTAATCAGTTTTATAATGTCAAATAATCAAACTTTTTTTCTTTATGATACTCTCCTAATAGGTTATAAAAGATGCTCCAGCAACAAAACACCTTCATTGGCCCCACAGCTGTTCCTGTCCTTTGGTAGTTTAGCACTGCAGCAAATATGGTGATGGCACTGTGAGCTGTGATTAAAGTCAGTTGAGATCCAATATGTGAGACACCACAGAGATTGCAGAGTTGTATCACAGACTTGCAATGGGAAAGGCCTGAGATGTGCATGAAGAGGGATCATGTGCATCTGAGCAGAGTCTTTCCTGGATTTCTTACACCAGCTGTAGGAGATCAGCTTGAAAAACAACCATATTACTTTTACTAACCCTAATATTTAATCAGATTCTTAATGAGTATCATTTGGCAATTACGTATTTTGATGAAAGCTGTTACAATATAATTATTTCCAGTGAAAAAACATGTTGTAGAGCGAATAATTTTTCCCTCTGAAGTTGCACAAGCGAATTTACGCATAGCAAGGAGGTGGGCAAATGGCTATTTCACAGCAGAAAATTGTATTCAAATTCAATGTCAAAATAAAGAATGTTTAGGTATTTCTAAATCAAACTTTCTGCAGCATTTAATTCCATTGGTGATAGTTAGTCTTTTTATATTGAGTGAAGACCAAAGTGAAATATAGATATTCCACAATTCCATGTAGATTGTAAATTCTATTTTCTGACTATGTCTAAATACAACTACTGAAATAAACAAATTCAAGTGTGGATTTTTTTACACTTTTTTTTTTATTTTGGAAATATATTGGCTTTCCCTAGAGTGTAAATCAATAAAAGGTGTAAATAAACCTTGCAGTAATTATTTGGAGGAAAACCAGAGGACCACAAGAATAAATAATGACAGATTGTTTACTGCATCCTCATTTCCTTTTTAAAAAATGAGGAAAAATAAATCCTTCACAGCTGAAGGCCAGTTTTGCATCCTAGTTCCTCACAGATATTTTTTCAGCATTTTTTAAAGTTCACAAATCAAGGCAAGGGCATGTTCTCTTGTTCTCAGTAGGCAAAGCATATAGTTTTACTGCAAGGGGAAAAGGGCAGCAAAGTTGATCTGCAAATCTCTTACTTGAGCCTTAGTAATTTTAGACAGGTGCCCTTTGCTTAGCAATACTTTTTTCTTGAAAGAATGCATCTTGGCACAAAAGGGAAAAAAATAATTGTAGACATGTGGCCTTTAGAAAGCCAATGGCTTGCAAATTAATTTTACTGGAGGCTGTAGCAATTACAAGACCTAATAGTGCCATCTGGATATTCACCTGAACCTCACCGCAGAGTCCACTTCTCTGTCAAGGTTTCTATAGCAAATTGATGAGGAAACACTGTAGATCTCAACATGTCCAAAACCAAAATATTGTGGCCCTCTCACTGTTAAAGAGAAGAAAGCTCTGTGCCTGTGTGTTGATATTCAAAGCCATTCAGAGTCAGGGGCTCTGTACATGGAAGTTCACCTTTCACTCTGCAGATGTCATTTCTTTCTGTAAGCAGTTGTCTCCACTGAGATTAAGGATGCTGCCAGCTCAGAATGAATACTCCTGCTCTCCAAGGGGCTCAAAATGTCTTTAATTAAACACTTTTTTGCAGATTGAGGAGAGAAAGAATGCTCTTTAAATGACAGCACCTGTCTAGGAAATGAAATCTTTTTGCAGAGAGGTGCTAGTTCTAGTGAAAGATCTATCAGCAAAGATCAGGACAAGGGTCCTAATTCTGCTCAAATATTGGGAGACTGGAAGTAGTATGAAAACAATCAGTGTCCTGGAAAATGCCAGTTCAGACCTGTCATCTGCCCAGAAATCACAAGAGCACTGAACTCCTGCATCCCGAGTGCCTTAATCTATGGGGCATGGGCATGGCCCACCTCTTGCACACAAAACACCAAGGGATTCATGGTTATGTTCTATATTAAATGTGGCTTTGTTTTCAAAAGCATGAAGCGTTTTGTGTGGTGGATAATAAAATATAAATGAAAGAATGAGTTAAGACAAGATAGGACAAGACAAGCCACTTTTTTTTTCAGGAAAGAAGAGAAAAATCAGTGCAAAATAATAGAATGGAAAGGGTCATCAGCAAATTTAGAGTTTAGTTTATATCACCAAGAATTCAGTTTCTCCCAGATTTGAAGGGTCTCTCTTCTGTAAGCCAGGACCTATGGACAGCACTATACCCCACACCAGAAACACCTTTTCTGTCTTCAGCAGGGTGTGGGACTGCTGAGCTCATCCAGCTCATGGCAGAGCAGCCACCCAGTTGTGGTAGCTTGCAAGACAATTCCGTAACTGCATGATGGTCTCCAAGCCATGACCCTTCAAATCTTGCCTGGGTTTGGCAGGACTGAAGTCTGGTGTCGTTTCCTGGGAAGCTCACCCACGTAATTTCTGAAACTGCCCATATGAAATATTTCAAACCCAAAGCTACTGGCACATGTTTTAAGAGGTGTTATCATGTCATGATTTCTTCTCATTAAAATCCCTTCACAGTATTTTTCCCAGTTGTGTCACTCTTGACTTTCTGTGCTTTTTAAACGTTTGGGTTCTTGTCATTTCTGCACTGCTTTAAGTTCTTAAATGATCTGCTTTTGAAGTGCCTTTTTTTTCCTAGTAAATCAACCCTAAATTTAAATAATGATTAAACAATATTTCATTAAAGAAGATAGTTGTGGCATTTTGACTCAAATGTGAGCTTATTTTCCATAATAAAATATGTCAATATTTATCCTTATTTAAAGCACAATTTTCTCATATAATGGAGCCAATATTAAGGGAACTATTTATCTTAGAAATATATAAGATGTCATTTTTCATTGTCTGGAGATGGCAAAGCTAAGAAATATTGTAACTGCTCCTATATGAGCATAACTCTTGAGTCAGCTTTGATAGGGAGACATGAGATTTTTCCATTAATCATTCTTTTACTGCTATTCAGTTTCAGTCATTAACTTGTAATGCCCAGAAGGCTTATAGCACAGAGAATTTGACTGCTGCCAATGTAAAATCACCAGTAAGAGGTTGGGCTTTTTAAAAGTCCTACTACAAGTTACTACTTGTAGATGTTTTTAACAGCAGAATCCAGAAGGTAAATAAGCTCTTTAAGGTTTTGAAATTTGTGAAGGTAGTTATAAATTTGCAATATGAATATTGATAAAATTATTACAATATCTTGTAAAAAGATGCTTACACTCAGAGCCTGACTGCTTTTCAATGGAAGTGTAAGCAGCAGTAGCCTTGATTCAAAACCCTACACTCAGAGCCTGACTGCTTTTCAATAGAAGTGTAAGCAGCAGTGGCCTTGATTCAAAACCTTACATCTAGGAGGCTTGAAATAATGAGATATTAAAAATGCAGCTCGCAGTCTGGATCTTTGCTCTGTTTTTAACTTTGCCCCACAAATTGTAAGCCTTACATTTACAGCTTGTCCATCCAAGGAAGGAAAAAGGCACAGCCCTACAAATGTCGTTTCTTTGTGCTTTTCGGCACAGCATGGCAGACATAATTTTCTACAACTCTCTTTCTGAATACTTAGTTGGACATTTTTCAAAGCAAAAGAAAATCCTTGAATTCAAAAACTGATTTTTTCCTCATAAATTTAATCTCATTGAATTGTTTCTGCATAACTATCAATGAGTTGGTACTAATCCAAATACCTAGACAACTGTTATCACCTGCATCAGAGAAATTCATCAGCTATTTCATTTGCTGCCTGCCTACCATACTGATGATAATGACATGTTCTTATCCAAGGTGAAATCCAGCTCAGGGAGTAGTGTGCAATATTTTGGTCATATAAAACAAGAATTCAATATGTTTACAGCAACTTCATGTTTGAAGACTTTTGCAGGAAAGGGTAGTGGATAAAAATTATTCCTGTGCATGGGATCGGGCCTCATTCTCCGTGAGGTACAAAATGGCTTACATGGACCACATACATAAACCTGAATTTCAGTGGCTGTGAATTCTGAAACACAACTGCAATAAAAGGACAAATAGCTTCAGATGTCTTGAAATAAATCTAGATTCTCCTGCTCCTGGCTAGAGTTTCAAATCAGCCAGCTTGTTGGCAGGACCAAAAGGGTATGGTGAATTTGATTTTAAGGTGAATGTTCTCCTTTTTTTAACC
>NW_008672164.1:36295-49763 GCF_000695815.1 Acanthisitta chloris | reverse complement strand
AGGGTAGAGATTACATTTCAGTCTGGTTTGAAGTGGAGACCTCAAATGGCTGTCCCAGGGAATATGCAGCAAGAAACCTTTCACAGGCAGAGAGATTACAAGAGGCAGCTTAACTTCTACTACATCAAACATCAGTCTCTTTGTCTTCCCAGTGTCCATTGTAGTTCTAGGGACATTAATGCATTCATTTGTTGCAATTATATGATCATTATGTGATCATTTTGGAATTCTGAAGGTTTTTCCAGGCAGAACCAGCATGTTCCTGTGGAAATGGGTACAAGTCCCCTAATGAATGGAGACATCAGCTTCCACTAGGTTCCAATTTGGCTTACCTTCAACAGGTCCTTCAACATCACTGTCTATCACCCTCAGCTTCATCTTTTAATGGGGGAAAATTCTGTAGTTGCCACCCAGTTTTGCTAAGAGGGTGCAACTATTAAGGTTTGTAGATCATCTTCCTTGGAGTCTGGACTCTATGTCCAGTAAAATGATGCTTCCAAAACTGCACAAAAGAGTGCACTTTTTAAAGGTGGATGAATGTATACTGGTCCCATGGGAGCTCTCATAGCTGAAAGTAATGTCTCTGCTGCTTTGCTGCAAAAGCAGCATGCAGGGTTTGCTTCACTATTCTTCTTTGTGGCAGAGAGCTTCTCAGTCCTGTTCACAGCTATATTGCAGCACTTAAGGTACACACAGAAGAGACTTACACGTATGTGAGCATTCATCCTTCAGCCTGGCAGTCAGATGTGGCACATCTGCAGCACCTAGGAGATTTCTGACCACAGCACAAGTTTTGCATTCTCCTTTGCAGACTCCAAACTGGATGCACACAGCTCCTAGACAGCCAATTAGCTGAGGGTTTATATAGAAAATCTCCTTTCAGCCCCATCTGGCACAGTATATGCCACGTGTCACATGCAGGAAGGGAAGCTGTGATGGCTGTTTGGCACTGCCCTTCAGAACCAAGCAAAGGGGACCCTGTGCCCAGCAGTGTGACAGCTCTGCTTCTCCCAGTGTCTGAATTCAACCAAGAATGATGTGGAATGTGAACAGCATACACCATACACACACCTATTGTAGACCTGTGGCCATGCAGGTCTCACTGAAGGCAGTAACATGTCCTCTTCATGGTTGTGTGATTCCTTTCTTCATGCAAATCTGTCAACACCTTCCTTTCTCATTTCTTCACCAATGCTGCAGGGATGGATGTCCCTTAATCAACTAATCATGCTTCTGAAGCTCTAAGTTTTAACCTTTTCTTGCCATCCTGGGGGTAAGCAAAGACAGTTCCATGATCATTGTGGATAAATTGTTATGGCAAATATATTATTAACAGCATGTACAGTATATAAACAATGCAAAATTATTATTTGAATGCACAAAAAGTTACACCAGAACAAAGCGTGGTATGGTCCATCCAGGGCTATGGGAAGAGGTGTGACATCCCTGTGAAGAAGGCAGATTGGCCTAAGTGGGAAATAGGATCCAGGATGGACATGTAGTTCTTTATTTTGGCAGCACCATCTGGAGGACCTGACATCAGTCAGTACAGCACTGCCTCAGTTGACCATGTCCTCTTCCCTTGAGTATATAATAAAAAACACTGCCTTAAGTCTAGTTAAATCTTATCTTCAGGTGAAAGAAGTGTTCTCTTGCCTGGGAATATCATGCAGAAAATTTCTTGGGCAGCCATCTCACCTTAAAAGCTTCCCTCTAAGAAACAAAATCAAGCTAGATCAGTTCTGAGGCCACAGATTTAAGTGAAGTGAAGAAAACAAAAGTTTAAGAAAGGTGTTAAAGCATGAACCCTTCTGACCTCTTTTTCCCCATGCAGTTAATGATGTTTCTATTTGTTGTTCTGTCATTAGCAGGCTGGTTCAACTGAAATGAAGAGTTGTCAGATCTGGCATGGAAATCAGGCATACATCTAGAAGAGACATTACCATAGTTCTGGAAAACTGTGGTAGAGAGTCATTGCCTCAGTGTCTAATCTATATATAAAGGAATATAGGTTTTAAGAAAAATCAATGCTCAACACTTTCTGGTTTAAAATGACCTGTTGATTTAATTCTAGGAGGAATGTGGCATCATGAGCTGGTCAGAGAAACTGCATCTCTGAAAGCAAGTAATTCTGGCATTGGGTAAAGTAGACCAATTTTTTTCTTTTTTTTATTTTTCTCCATTTTTCACCTAAAAAGAATATCATTCAGCTTTCGGGTTGAAGGTGATAATTCCTTTGTTTCTGTTCTCTTCAACTGCAGATACCAGGCCCTCTGATAAATATTGATGAAGAGACACCGTAGCCATACAATAAGCACTACTGTCTGTGGGCAAGTACTGGGCACACCTTCATGGTTAGGAGTGAGGAGACTGCCACAGTACCTGGGGTCCACACAGAGGCTCAACCCATTGGTTTGTGAGTGCAATTGAAGCTCCAGAGTATGCAGAGGTCTGTTTCCAATGAGGTACCATGGCTTTAAATAGTATGTTGGATGGTAAACTCCATCATGCCTAGCTTTTCTTCCTGACAGTGTTTAAACAGGTATCCACACAAACAGGTAGAAACAAGTAGATGCAGAACATGTTGATGCCTCATGAGCTTCAGGCTAACTCATATGTGTTCAGCCCAAGGTATCTGTTTGTCTCTGTGCCCAGAACAGTGGAGGCCAACTGAGTATCCCAGTCAGCCATCCAGCAAGACACAAAGATCATAAATGGAGCAGGAAGGGGAGTCCCCATCTCAAACAGAGCAAACACAGCACTGAGTAGGTGGTATCCTGCTTCAAAATAAGGCATTAACCAGACAATCTACTGTAACCCCTAAGCCCTAAACCATATCCTCCAGTGTCAGATCCAGATGCCTCTGGAACACTTCCAGGGATGGTGACTCTGCCACCTCCCTGGGCAATCTATTCTATTTCTCTAGTAGGGAAAATATTTTTCCTAACATCTAATCTGAAACTTCGCTGTCTCACCTTATGACCCTTCCCTCTAGTCCTCTCACTGCAGGCATGGCAGAAAAGACCATCCCCCATCTCTCTACAACCTCTTTTCAGGTGGTTGAACAATGAGGTCACCCCTGAGCTGCCCTTTCTCAAGGCTAAACAAACCAAATTCCCTCAGCTGTTCCTCATATGACATGTTTTCCAGTCATTTCATGAGCCTCCTTGCCCTCCACTGGACTCACTCTAGTGCCTCAATGTCCTTTATAAAGTTGGGGGCCAAAAACTGAAGACAGTACTCAAGGTGTGGCCTCACCAATTCTGAGTACAGGAGGATGATCACTTTCTTAGTCCTGCTGGCCACACTATTCTTGATACAGGGCAAGATGCCATTAGCCTTCTAGACCACCTGTGCACACTGTTGGCTCATGCTGAGTGGCTGTCCACCAGCACTCCCAAGTCCCTTTCTGACAAACAACACTTTAGCCATTGTTCCCCCAGCCTGTAGCACTGCATCAGGTTGTTGTGTCTCAAGTGCAGGACCTGGCACTTCACCATATTGAACCTCATGCACTTGTTCTCAGCTCACTGATCAAGTTGGTCTAGGTCTCTCTGTAGAGCTTTCCTACCCTCAGGCAGATTGACACTTCCAAGCACCTTAGTGTCATCTGCAAATTTACTGAGGATGCACTCAATCTCCACATCCAGATCATCAATAAAGATATTTAATAGGACCAGCCCCACCACTGAGCCCTGGGGAACACCACTAGTGACCAACCACCAATTGGATTTAGCTCCATTAACCACAACTCTCTGGGCCCAGCCATCCAGCCAGTTTTTACCCATTGAAGAGTCCACCCACCCAAGCCATGAGCAGACAGTGTTTCCAGAAATATGATGTGGGAGACAGTGTCAAATGCCTTGCTAAGGTACAGAAAGACCACATTCACAGCCTTCCCTTCATCCAGTAAGCAGGTTGCTTTGTCATAGAAGGAGATCAAGTTGGTCAAACAGGACCTTCCTTTCATAAATCCATGTTTGTTGGACTTGATCCTCTGGTTGCCCAAATGTGCCATGTTATGGCACTCAAGATGGTCTCCTCCATGACCTTGCCTGGAACTGAGGTAGGCTTACAGGTCTGTAGTTCCCCAGATCTCCAGTTCTGACACTTTTTATAGCTGGGTGTCACATTTGCCAATTTTCAGTCTACTGAATATTCTCCAGTTATCCAGGACTGCTGGTAGATGATTGTGGGTGGTTTAGCGAGTCCTTTTGATGGTTCCCTCATTACCCTGGGGTGGATCTCAAGCCCAAGACTTTTGAGCATCCAATTGGCACTGCTGGTCATTAATCATCTTCTTCTGAACAGGGGAACAGAGGCTGTGATCACTCACAGAAACAAGACACCTACTTATATTGAACTCTAACATCTCTCCATGAGGTAGTAGTGCATGGTGTGCTCATAGCCACTCATTCAGGGAGAGCACAGGGCTCCCTCCCACAGCTCTGCACTGCACCAACACTGGGCTGGCTGCCTGGCCTCTCACCATTAATCCAAGCAAGGCCTGGATAAACATCTTTTGGCACACAGCTTTGCAGACGAGCAAATCTGAGAATATTTGTAAAGTAATTTACTTCCTTACAAATTGCTTAGATTTGCTTCTCTAATCATAAAAAGAGACATAATACAAATAACACTGGCTTGCTCATTACAGAAATGACCCTGTTTCTATACACACTGTTGTCATTCTGCTAGGCTAAGCTATAACAATTATAATTTAGAATCATAGTCATCATTCTTCATCCACTCGTCTCAGAGGTAAATTTCTTGGGGCAGATCCCTGGGTGCAGGAGACTGTTGTAAAACAGAAGAAATCTCTGTGCTGACTTCAAAAAATAGTTGATTGTTCTTTAGTAATAGCTGTCACAGACCAACAGTTTATAATCAGACTTGACTGTCAGTTACTGCAGAAATCCAGAAAACAGAATCTCCAGCTTGGAGACATCAATTATAAAACATACCCAGGTAAAGCAATAGCTTACCAAAAGAAAATATAGTATGTATCAATTGGCTTGATTAAATGCAAGCACAAATAACTATCTGGTTAAAAGGAAATTATGGAAAGGCTTCTATGAAAAATAGAAACTAGATTTTCAACCTTTCTTTTTATTGCCTTCCATCGGGGCTTTATTAATAAGAGTTATTCATTGAATGAACATAAGAGTTCATTTAAGTCTTATCTTTCTAGTAAAAGGTTGAAGTAAAGACTCACTTAAGGTTTTCCATTTATGTTCCAGTTGCCTAGTAAAGAGCAGAATTAATAAAATGTGATCTCCATGTGATTGCTTGTGGGTCAATTTTTGCCATGCTTATTCCAGAGGAATACAGCTTGTCAGCTCTCACTGAGCATTACAGCAGTCAATTTTTGCCATGCTTATTCCAGAGAAATACAGCTTGTCTGCTTTCACTGAGCCTTGAGTTACATTAAGCTAGTAAAAGCTTTGGTTCCTCTTCACACAGTCTTAAAAGAAAGGATCCTTCTTATGTTCTGCCCCTTGTACTTCAGCTTCAAATCTATGCTCTGTCAGTCAAA
Source organism: Acanthisitta chloris (assembly GCF_000695815.1). NCBI lineage: Eukaryota > Metazoa > Chordata > Aves > Passeriformes > Acanthisittidae > Acanthisitta > Acanthisitta chloris. The sequence goes on along the minus strand of NW_008672164.1, from coordinate 44,227 downwards.
AAAAAGTCTTTAGTATGAAAAGATGGTGCAACATGTATGATTTAAATTGCATGACCATGGCAGAATAGTGTTCTTAAATTGAATTTTACACTCTGAGCTGCACTCAGCATGGGGCCATTTCCAGTTTGCATCATGTCAGAAGTATACTATTGAAACTGTTTTGTTACTAAGCACACACAACTTTTCAAAACATTACTTCTCTTGCTTTTGAGTTTGGGGAATAGTGTTATGGAGTCCAGGCTTCTTTGTGTCCTACAACTGAAGCCAGTACTCTCTTGCCTCTGCATTTACATCAAGTTTTGTTTAAATTACACCTAAGAAACTGAGGTCTGGAAAGCAATGAGTTCTTGAGAATTTCATGGGGATCCAAGGGATAGAGGAGTGTTATTGAACAGGTAAATAAAAAGAGAGAATAATCCACATATTAGTTACCCTATACTGTGCAGAATAATGCCACTGGGTCTCAGCCAGTACAGACAAAGTTCAAGAGAATAACTTAATATTTCAAAGAGAGTGAAACAGTTACAAAAGTAGAAAGGCTGCTCAGCATTACTACTGGATATAGGATACCCATAAATGTATAGATTAAATCAATAAAAACCTTTAAAAATCAACTAGAACATTGCCACCAATTACACAAAACCAGATGTTCAGGCAAACAGGCATAAAAACAGCAGCACAAAGATTTTCAGAATGCTAGCAAAGGCGTATTCTATCAAAGCTGTTATGCATAAAAATACATGTACTTACCAAAAACAGTGTTAAATGAAAGGTTATCCTGTATACACCAAGATTTAAGCAAACACCTCCTACAGTCTTATAGCAAATGATCCCAATGAGAAAAGAGTCAGCATTTCAGGTCTATATTCCACCTTGAGTCTAATTTTTTCCCTCTTCCACCTCAAAGACAGAATGAGATGAAAATGATGTGTTGGAAATGGCTCTGATCTGGTAATGAATGGTACCAAAGGATCTGAAGAAAAATAAATGACCAAACCTCCCCACACACCTTTGGAGATGTTCAGATTTCAGTGTTAACTGGATTTCATCTGAACTTTGAAAAAAATAATGATAGATAATGAAGAGAATAGAATTGTTACCCCTTCCAATCATTCCTGCCAGATTTACTATGCCAGTTAACCATTGTTGCATGCACTTAACTGTGATAAGAGTCCTTTTGAAATGTATTGATTGCAGGCTCTGACAGCTAAATCTCATGCCCAGCACTGTAATTAACTCAAGATTTATTAATTTATCAAGACTCCTGAAACAAGCATGTCTAATTGCCTTTCTTTATTAATACATTTAAGAATGTTTAGCATTTTATTGCCATTTAAGCAAGAGTTCTAATAAGATACTGTATCAATTAATAGTCCTGTTAAAAGTCAACTGGTATTTTTACAATAGAGGCAGAACTCCTCGTTACACATTAAACACCATGAAGCAATCATAAGGTTTGTGGGCTTGTTTGGAAAGGTGCATTGCAATGATACACTGCCAAGTTTTTAACAAGCATCTCCCACAAGACATTCCTTCCTTAAGAGGATAGTAAAAGACTCTTAGTTTTGGACTTGCCCAGAAACAGAGAATGAAGGAACAGGAATTCCACTAGTGTGTCTATCGTCTAAAAGCAATATGCTTTTCCAAAGCCCTAAGGATGCAAATGCACTGTTTTGGTTTGGTTCTTGAAATGTGTTGTTCTTACAGTCTGCATTCAGTCTTTTGGGTTTTTTGGTTTGGTTTTGTTGTTTTGTTTTGTTTTGGGTTTTTGTCTTTTTGTTTTTGTGGGGATGTGATTAGTTTGAACCAATAAAACTGAGATTAATATACATTCCCACCCTTGTACGCCTCATTCAGGGTGTTCCTCAGCCCTGGGACTGTGACATAGTCCACATCTGGGTGAAGGCTGGTGCTGAAAAGCCTTAGCCAAAAGTGGCAACTCCTTCCTTGCTGGACAGAACAAGATTTGATAGCTCACTTACACTAAAGCAATCTTGTTTTGGAACTACAAATGATGGCTCAAAGGCTCAAACAGAGCTGACCAGAATGGCTTTTTAACAAGGCATGCTGATATTTTGAAACCAAAGATTTCAATAGGTGGACTGATCTTCATCCAGCTTTTACTAGGATGCTTTCATTCAAAGCCTGAGGGTTGGTGATGATAAGGGGATAATTAAATAGTTGACTACTGTGTAAGTTAAAACACTGGTCTGTGATGTGAGCAACACACCACAAATTCTCTGCATGGTTTTACAGTGGCAATTATCAAGACACCTTCAAAGTAACCAGACTGAACGATGCATGATGATTTAGCAATCAAACTCAGTTTCTTACTTCAATATTGGCCAATAAACTCATACTTTTACTTACTGAAAGAATGGCTGTAAGCTTTATATGCTAGCTGCATCAATCCATTTGAAGTATTTTTATTTCCTTTGTGAATCATAGAATCATAAATTTCCATAAACCACTGAACACTGAACAGCTGAACACGATAAACTGAGAAATTACTTGCTAACTCAGGCATAGTGGGTAGTCTATTCAAAACCCACCAGACACCAGGAGCTACCAATTTGGTGTCCACAAGACTCTGATATTTTATTTACTGAAAAGGTAATCTGTAACCCTGGAAGATCCAGACCTTTTTTCTCCTTTCTCTTTGTGATTGCACAGCAGCCTCATTTCACATGGCAATAGCACAGACAGACTAGCAGATAGCAAAGGAGGAAAGTCTTAAGAGGTTCTTACTCCCTAAAACAAAATTTACAAGAATCCCACAGATACACACTCAGATTTTTACCTGCAAAATTTAAATTTTCTTCCCTGAAGTGGATATGAAACTCAGGATCTTTGCTGTTGGAGTTCTTATGCTCTTTCAGATGTGTCCTAGGCTCTTCCAAATTGGACATGTGCCTTAATTATTTTTAAAAAAATAGAAATTAGAGACATTAAAAATCAAACCTTCAATTGTTTTAAAAATAAATTTAGCCATCCCTTCCTCAATGAGACATTTAAGAAGACTCTTGTGTTTGAACCTGCATATAATTTTTGTTCATGTGAATAACATTGCCCAGTGAAAATGGAAAAATTTTCCAACAAACCTTTCTGATGCCTAGGTGCTGAGTTTGGTCTAGGATACTTTGCACCAATGCCTTGAGCCAAGTGATTTCACCATCATAAACTTTTCCTCCTGGTATTGTGCAACATAGGGCACATCTCATCCTTCAGGCAGAAGGTTCATATACTATGATTTAGATGGGCCAAGAAGAAGGCAACATTCAGTCAGGTATCCACCAGAGAAAACGTTCTGCTTTGGACAGTGTGCAGCAAGTTATCCATACAGTTACCTGTCCCTACATGCAGTACTCTGTGGGAAAATCTAGGGTGGTTCCAAGATGAAAAGTATCCATGTACATGACTTGATGAAGAGGCAGTTTGATCCTACAGAGATCACTAGTGTTCATGTGCCTATAATGTAGTAGGGCTTTGTGCCTCTAACTCTCTCATATCTCTCTGGTGATAATGGCAGCACAAGAAAAGAAATAGGTTCCTTTTCAAGAGGGTTTGATGTTACCTGGTTGGGCAGCCTTCAGGACTCTGAGACAACCTGGATCCTCAGAGGGGATGTCCATCCTCCAGTATCTGTGCAGAGCAGGAAGGAGTCAGTTAAGTCAGTGCTGGATCAGAAACAGTGCAGTCACTCTCAGACCATCTTTTCCCATGCTTATGTGCTTTCCTTGATAGGTTAATTTGCTCTAGTGGATATTATGATAAACTGATGATTTCACCACATGAACCAGCTCATGCAGTCAGTACTGCACCAGGCCATATAAATAGATTCCAGAGGAGCAATAATTCTATGTGTTTGTTTGTTTTGTGGTCCAGGACCATAAAGCCAAAGAGTTTCAATCTTCACACCAATAAGCCTGCGCAACCCACAAGTGCTCCTTGCCACAGTGCCAGGTCAGGGAGTCACTTGCAGTGGAGTTCTGCTACCCTTTCATAACATACTGCATCATTGCTGGAAACAAACTGCTTAGCTAAGAGGTAATGACTTGTGATGCCTTAAAAGCCATTAAAGAATACTTAGCAATACCATTATCATCTAATTGTGACATGGTGACCAGTGGAAGGGATTGACTGCCTAAAATACAGTCTGCTTTTTCTATCTATCTCAGCTAGTGTAAGAACAGATTTTACACCTTGCTATTAAATATGCTGCTCACATCCCTCATACCCATCTATAATAGTCAACTCCTCAGTTCCATAAGTGAGGCAACAACAGTTTCCTGGGGTTTTCTCTGAGGAATGAACCAAAGTGCTTGATGCAATATGATCATGCTTCCCTAATTGGCTCTATCACTGGTTTTGTCCAGTTGTACAATGCTTATTTTTGGCTTTTTGTTGTTTGTTTTCAAACTATTAAGGCAAAAGGTATAGTGTTAGTGGCTGATAGCACTGAATGGGATTTCAGATGATTTAGGATTAGTTCCTTCAAGGTCATACCTGGGTCTCTGGAACTCATATTTAATCCCTCAAAAATGCATTGATTAGTAAGGGATAATAATTTCTCTGTCTGTCTAGTCTGCTTGAATTAACACCCTGCCAGACCTTGAATTCTTCCCTGGCAAAGGCAGATTTTGCTTAAAGCCTGAAAGTGCCATAATAGATATAATTATTAGCACAAGCACATATTTCCCCCCAGAAAAGCCCTGTAATTTAAAATAATCACTGCAATTTCACCTTCTTCAAACATCTTTTATTGACAACTAAAACAATTGAAAAGTAAACTTCATAACAACTAGTTTTGACAGAAACATTTAAATACAGCCATCAGTGAGCAGGGGAACAAGTACAATGTGATTTTGAACCCTGCAACTGCTACTTCTTCAGTGTCCTCTGGCTTCACTACCTTTGAAATGAAGGCAGTAACATCTACCTTCCCCATTAAGCACTTTGGACCATGGACATTTCAGTGACCTCCTCTAACAAGCATCACTCTGCCAGCTAGTGGAGGTTTCAGAGCTGAGAGCAACTCATGTTGCCAATATGGTGAAAGGGAAGAGTCTGTTGTGAGAAACCAATGCCAAGTGGCAAGATGTTGAGTCAGCCAGCAGTGAGCAGCAGAAGAAAAATGTTTATGTCCTCTCTACATGCCATTATGAAACTACTTCAAAGCTATTACTATTCTAAATCCTATTAACATTTAAAGGGGTTTTTATAAGTATTTGAGGTTTAGGGTAGGGATTTATCTGCTTTCAGCTTCTGTTAATAATCAAATATTCTCTGCAAACTCTGAAAATGGAATTTTTAATGTATATATAAATACAATTTCAGTTTGTCACAGAAAATCTGAAATTTCTAAAAACACTGTAACATTATGAGATTTTTGCATTAAAAACTGCTGAATGAAAAAATATTTTCCACTCCTCTGTGAATCCCTAAGCATTCTCTTTGCCTATGGCTTGCTTGTAGACTTGAGTCCATGAGACTTCAGTAAGCACAGTATTTTGATTTCAACACAACCAACTGAGCCTTTGTCACTTAAAAGCAAAATAAGAGAGAACTATTGGATGTCTCTCAGGCAGGAGGATTTAGCTTGAGTCCATGGAAGACAGTGGATTTTGTTTGCTGTTTCCAGAGTCCCTGTGATATGAAATCACTTCCTCTCATAATACCACAAAGTGAATGGCCCCAGATAGGGGCAAACCTCATAATTACAGGGAGTATCTCCAACCCTGCCCACTTGTTCTTTATATAGCCATTTCTGAAACAGCAATATCAGAGCAGCTGGTACAAGAGTATCAAGATCAGGACAAATTGTACCCTGTTTATGGTTGTCCCACTCAAACACAGAATTTTGTGGTTGGGCAAGCACTTGCTGGTGGTTCACAGAGACCTTAGACGTGTATCATGATGCCTCCTCCTCTGGATGTCTGAAGGAAGAAGAGGAAGAGCTAATGCAAATGGCACATTTACTGTCTCATAGAGGTTGGGATGCTTCTGGACCCAAAAGAACTGAATATATTGCACAATCTTTCTAATATCAATGTTCTGAGTGTAAGACATTGCATCTATTCCAAGAGTATTCTGGTAAGAAGCAGCTTACACCAATTCCAGGGCATGGGTCAATAGCCATATGAATACATCACCATCAAAACAAAGCCCATGATGAGCAATACTTCAGGAGTCACTGGAATTAATTGGAAGATGCAGAAAACATCAACATCTTTGTTGGTGACATTGATGCCACCGTCAGTGAGTGCACCCTCAGCAAGTTCACTGATGACACCAAACTGTGTAGGGCAGTCAACATGCTGGAGGAAAGGGACCTTGACTAGCTTGAGTGGTGGGCCAATGCAAACCTCAGGAAGTTCAACAAAATCAAGTGCAAGGTCCTACATCTGGGTCATGGCAATCCCAGTCACACCTACAAGCTGGGTGGGGAAGTCATTGAGAGCAGCAAAAAGGAGAAAGGCATGGACTTGGTGGTGGATGAGAAATTCACAACGAGTCAGGGGTTTGTGCTAGCAGCCCAGAAAGCCAAATGAATCCTGGGCTGCATCAAAAGGTGTGTGGTCAGCAGTTCAAAGGAGGTGTTTCTCCCCCTCTGTTCTGCTCTCGTGAGACCCCACCTGGAATATTGCATGTAGTTCTGGTGCTCTCAACATAACTAGGACATAGAATTGTTGGAGCAAGTCCAGAGGAGGCCACAAAGCTGATACAAGGACTGTAGCATCTCTCTTATGAAGATAGGCTGAGGAAGTTGGGGCTGTTCAGCCTGAAGAAGAGAAGGTTGCATGGAGACCTCATAGCAAATTTTCAGTGTCTGAACAGGCCTACAAGGGAGACAGGGAGGGATTCTTTGTTAGTAACTGCAGTGATAGGACAAGAGGTAATGGATTCAAATTGGAGGGGTGGAAATTTAGGCTAGATACTAGGAAAAACTTTTTTTACTGTGAGGGTGGTGAGACACTGGATCATCCAGGTAGGTAATGGATGCCTCAAGCCTGGAAGTGTTCAAAGCCAGACTGGATGAGGCCTTGAGCATCCTGGTCTAGTGGGGAGGTGTCCCTTCCCAAGGCAGGGGGGGTTGGGCCTAGATGATCTACAAGGTCCATTCCAACCCCTAAAATACTATGATTCTGTGAAAGTCTCAATGAGTGAGTAAACACTTTGGAACTAATACAGTGTCATATAAAAGGGTTAATTGACACTAAGTTCACAATATTATTGCTTTGTAAGGTCCATCATAGAATGGTTTGGGTTGGAAGGAACCTTAAAGACCATCTAGTTCCAAGTCCTCTGCCATGAGCAGGAACACCTTCCACCAGACCAGGTTGCACATCCAGGCTGGCCTTGAACACTTCCAAGGATCAAGCATTCAGATCTTCATCCAAATTTATGCCTCAGAAGTGTTTAGAAACACGAATAAATGCATTAATGATGGTTGACAGACCCTCCACAGCAAACAGGACATGAGTTGGAGTACTGTGAGAACCCCAGAGGAATCCTGGATGCCCACAGGGGCTTGGCAGGGTGATGCAGGACCTTCAGCATACCATGACCTGCAGCATGCACAGTGATGTGTGAAATAGTGCTCACTCTCCACTTGTGAGACAACGAAATGACAACTTTCTTGTGTGAGGTGTTCTACACAATGAGAAAGCTTATATTCCAAGACAGACTTATAATCAAAACAGCCACATGAGGGTTAAGTGGAAAGCTGGCTTGGCAGGGTGATGCAGGACCTTCAGCATACCATGACCTGCAGCATGCACAGTGATGTGTGAAATAGTGCTCACTCTCCACTTGTGAGACAACGAAATGACAACTTTCTTGTGTGAGGTGTTCTACACAATGAGAAAGCTTATATTCCAAGACAGACTTATAATCAAAACAGCCACATGAGGGTTAAGTGGAAAGCTCATC
>NW_008672164.1:16395-36273 GCF_000695815.1 Acanthisitta chloris | reverse complement strand
CAGTGGGCAGAAAGAGACTGATTTACTTAGAGTCACTAAGGAAATCTATGGTTCACAGACCAGTCACATTCTGGTGCATCATTCAACAGACCACACTCACATATCCCCTTCAATGTGTGCAGACACCCCATAGTAGGGTGCACCATCTAGAAAAAGGGTGCAGCCCTACCCAGTGTTTCCCAAATGCTGTATTAGGACTACAGGGTTACAAGGATGTGCATGAGACAGAGTCTCTTCTGGGTCACCCAAATTTTGCCAGAGAGAAACTATGTCAAGAAAGTTACCAAGACGAAGGAAACAAAAATATTGCTTTCAGTCCTCCTGGATTCCCTCCAGGATCTGTATTAAGTACCTCTGGCTGACCATGAGAATTTTATACCTCTCCTCCCTATTCTCCATCTCAGTAAGTGATGCTTTCATGCTGCTTTTAGGACACTTCACACAACTGTGTGTTGTGCCAGAAGTCAGAATGTTCTGACTCTGGCTGTAACACATGCTCCCATTGGAAAGCATCATTTCTGTGTGGTTAGCATGGACACAGAAATGCTCTGCTCTCAGAGCCAAAGAGACACAACCAGATCATTAATTATTTCCATACCTTCAAAAACTCCACAGAGAAATAAATAATCATGGAAGTTCATGCCAGGACTTGGACCTCACATAGCAGAAAATTCTTGGTTTCTTGGGAGCCCATCCCCTCAGGGCTCTCGAGTTCCTTTCATGAATATGGCAATTAGTGCCCTGCAGGCAGGATGGACATTGATGGATTGTGTGTCCTCAGTGAGTGATTGTGAGGTCTTTCCTTCCCCCATCCTCTTATAATTTAAGAGCTTCTCTCTTCGATTTTACATTTCCTCTCCTGCTAGATGTATTTTTCCAGCTTCACTTACATGGGTAAGGGTTTGTCCCAAAGCAACCTCTCCTCCCCCAGCTTCCTTTTCTTCCTCCTTGCTGTGAATAAGACCTCTCTGTCTAAAGCAGCAATTGCTGAAGTGCCTCAAGAGTACCCATTTCTTGTCCTCCCCCTGTTTTGATGCACTGATTATCCTCTTGTCGGATCAATAGCCCATCTGCTTTTAGAAGTTTTCTACCATTCTGATGCTAAATTAAAACAGAGAGAATCAATCCTCAGTTAATTTACCCAACCAAACAATTTATATCTCTCTTCTGATCTGCCATCATGTGAATTATACTATACTGACATACTGTCAGGCCTTCCCCAACAAAGTAAGCACTTTTATAATGCTAAATTACCCTCTTTATTAGTAACTCTCAAATGTGACAAACCAGGAGATTTATTTTAAAATGTTGCATAGTCGAACTTGTAAAAACTCCCAGCTATTGTAATGGAGTAATTTGCTAATTAACTGGATTTTTCTTTGTTTTTAATGGACTTTGGGGATACATTTTAGACTTAGATTGAGATTAGTGCAAAAAAAGAGTTCTCCTTAATTATTTCTAATCGAGTGTTATGCTAATAGTAAACAATTAGTTCTTTCCTGACTGAAAATTAATGTTCTATAAATAATTACAAAACCAAGCTGCTATACGAGTCCCAAAAGGAGCTGCCAGACTTGGTGGTTAACCCATAAGAAAGAGGCATGAATCTTTTCCATGGCCTCAGACTTTGCAAAAATTAGGCATGAGCCTTGGTGATTTTCTAGGGTTTTTCTACCCTGGCTGAAAAAAAAACAAAACCCAAACCCAAGGATGAATAGATAGGTAGATAGATAGATAGATAGATAGATAGATAGATAGATAGATAGATAGATAGATAGATAGATAGATAGATAGATAGATAGATAGATAGATAGATACGTAGATAACCTGCAGAGGGAATTTTTGACAACAAAGTGTATGGTCTTACACTTTATCAATTCTCAAGTCACTTCTCAAATCAAAGCTTAATTAAAGCACAATATTAGCATCTGTCTCAGTACAGATTTCTGCCTTGTAAGGCTTTGTAGTTGCTTTTGCATAGGGAAAACTGGGAACACAAAAAGCTGAGTTATTTCAGTGGATCCCAGTTTAGGTTTAGTTTACAAGGTATGAGACTGATATACATCCTCTTATAGGTTACCTAATTCTTTCAATGAACTCCCAGGAGTTAAGAAGTTCCTCTTTATGGCTGCAAAATTTTGGTAATTAATTTTGATTTATATTTGCTTTTTCTCAGGACCCAAACTCCTTCAGTGTCTTTCCATGCCCTTATAGATGCCCTCTTCAGTCAATGGAAAAGGACAGACACCTCTCTTGCCTAAATCAGTAAAAAGGGGGGGGGGCAGGGAGTCAAATCTCTAAACTCACAGAGTAAAGGATTTCTCATCAGTGAAGTCAAAGATCATGTTGGCAGGAGAAGCAGAGCAACATGGAAATGAAGAGGCAGGCATTGATCTCTTCTTTCTGTCAAGCAGTGACAGGGCCCAAGGGAATGGTCTGAAGTTGTATTAGGAGAGGTTTATGCTGGATATTAGAAAACGGTTCTTCACTCAGAGGGTGGTTAGGCACAGGAACAAGCTCTACAGGGAAGTTGTCACAGCAGCAAGCTAGACAGAGTTTAAGAGTGGTAAGGACAACACTCACTTGCATGGTGTGATTATCAGGGATGTCCTGTGCAGGGTCTGGAGTTGGACTAGATTATCTTCAACAGTCTATTCCAACTCAGAAAATCCTGTGATTCTGTGAACATCTCTGGGCATTAGCATCACCCAAATAACTCAGGAGGACAAAAATCAGTGCCTTGCCCTTGCAGCAGTCTGTCATGACCCTGCACAACATGTCTCCAACCCATTCCTCTGCTAGAGCTGATGGTGTGCATGACATGCCGTGGGGTGAAGAAGCAATGTATGCAGGCAGGAGCCAGGTCTCCAGGTCTTTACCTTCTCAGAAGATGCAACACTATAATGTGCACTGACTTTCGGTCAGTGGTGGAAGTGGAAAAGCCACCAGGAGGGTGGCAGCCCTGGGGAGCAAGTACATCAGGACTTGATATCATTCCTGGGAGTTTCTCTCCATCCTGCTGCACTGTGATGTACCCACCTCTCACAAAGATACTAATGCTGCTTCAATACTGGAGGGATCTCTCTCATGTGCCTTAAAACTGCAATTTTGCCATTTCTACTTCTGCACTGTGGGTAACTACCTACTTGGCCTCTGTCTGAAGCCTGCTCAGCTGAGTGCTGTGTCTTAGACTGCACAGTGGAGCCACAGAAATCAATTAAATTTGCAATAGACTTTTGACTCAGTTTCTTCCTCATCCTGAGCATTGGCTTGAAGTCTGACAAAGCCTGTGATAATCCTTTCCTTCCTCTCAGCTACCACCTTATTCTGGCATGAGGGAAGAAAGCAGAGATTCCTCAGAAGAGATGTGACATTTTGTTCCCTGTCATCTCCTCTCCCTGTTCAGCCTCCACACCTTGCTCAGACAGAGCAGTGCTCCTCATCTCTTGCCTACGTATCAGCCAATCCCAGCTCCTATGAACCAGCACTCTGAAGTGTCCAGAGACCTCTACTAAAGGGCTGATGAGTCCTGATGTCCAAGAAGTGTCCAAACCACAAGAATGTATTGGGAGAGAAAATGCAAAAACACTAACTTGGAGCTGGATGAGTATGTGTTTTCTTGAGGTTCCTCCCAGAGTTGTTCCAGTCCTGAGGTCATCCTCTAAGTCCGAGTTCTCAGGTGAGAGGGAGATGAATTCTGTCTGCTCTGTAAGTAAAATAAGATTTCAATTTGCTGTCAGAGCTTTAATTAAAACACTTACAGGTCAACTTTGCCATGGTAAATTGTCTGCACCACTATTACTATAGGAAGATGAATGTTGCTGTGAAAACAGGCAAAGTACACTCCCCTAGACTAATATGTAATTTCATAGCCATTGATTTCGGACTTTGAAAATTCTCCCACATGCTTCTGGGGATTGGAACTTACTACAGGTGACCTCACAGGAGCTTCAGCAATTTTTTAAACATTTTGTGAATGTGGAAGAAAGGTCATTTTGCCCACTCATGTTTTTCCACTGCAGACATTATATAAAAGCACCTCACTCCCAAATTCTGAATCTCAGACTAATTCCTGAATTACTTCATTTAACAGATAACATGTAACCTACAGATTTAATTGTTATGGGATATTGATAAACAACCACCATCTCTTGCTGTAAGTGCAAGGATATAATTCTGCAGTTAGTCTGAATAACAGCTCTCTTTTCAGTAATAATGAAAAGTCAGATTGCGTACCAGGATAAATTTAGTTATTGGGATCTATCTCCTTATGCCAGTGAGTTACATTAAAAGAGCACAAAATGTAAGCAACTTACTGACTTGAAAGCAGGTATGTGATTTAGTGTATAACAGGCTACTTGAAAAGGTCACACAGGAAATTTTACCATCAAAATTAACCATTTAACCTATGTAAACAATGTGATGCTTTGGGTAAATGCTGAATGTTCAAAATCAGTCAGTGCAGCACCTCAACACCTCAGTGTCCCTAAGACATCACATTGGGATCGCTTCCCCAGAGCAGCTACATTGACCACGGATGTCACTTCTCTACTCTTTGCTCAACCCAGTGCAGCAGGAAGTCAACTCTCTCAACACTCCCTAAACATGAAGGCACTGACAGGAGTGAAGAGTAGGCTGTGCACAGGGGATCTGAGTCACAGACAGACAGAAACATTCTCATGGTTTCTGGATGTCTAATGGGACTGTCTAATGCCAGATAAGACATCCATGACTGAGCACCAGATTTAGCTGAGGCCCTGTACCACTCTTCACCCAGCTGCTGAGCTCTAGGTTTCTTATAAAGACATGTCATACACACGCCATCCTAGTAGTATCCACAGGGATCACTCAAGAAGGGGAGATACAAGGGAAGAAGAAAACAAGAATCACTAGGGAGTCAAAGGAACCTTTTCTAATCAGAATAAAATGCATTTGAGGTTGTCCATTGGTTTTGATTTGCACCACACATCTGCACTATAATGATGGGACCACTTTTAAGTGCTGGCAATAAAGATGTACCTCCTGGCAGTCCCTGTGATTGCCCATCTGTAGCATGTTAAGCAGAACAGAAATAGACTGTGGTGGTGTCAGCATGTTCACATTGTCCATAGTGGCAGAGGATGAAGGACACTAATTAGAGATGATAACACAGAGATGAGGTTCAGGACAGAGGTCAAGGCAAGGGCTAGGGCCACTGAGGGGCAGCTGGACCTTGGTACAAAGCCTGCAAAGGCAGTTGCCCTATGCTCCAACCACTCATACCACAAGCCCTCATGCCACAGAAATTATGCCACATCTCCTCAAAGGCCTTCCCTAGCAAATCTGGGCCTTGTTGCAACTGTCTTTATCTATGATCTGAGTTAAAAACATTAAGAGAAAAAGACTCTACCAGCACAGCTATGACCAAGAGTCCAGCCCAGCTGGCTACAGGAAGATGGGAAGATGGCCTGGTGGGTATGCAGTTGTTCAGAAATATCCAGCATTATCTGGGATCCACATCCAATTAAAGTAACTGTATATGGTCTAGATATGCAATTGCATTAATCTCATCCATTGGCTGTATTTACATACTTATCATGAGTGGCAAATTTTTCCTTCTGCCATGGAATTGTTAAAGACATCCTATGCATCAGTGCAAATGTGAGGACTTAATTCCAGCTACTGCATGCATGGCCTCATGGCACTGATGAGTAGAACAAGACTATGGCTTGATTAACCAAGTTCTATCTACATCATCAGCTGAGTCCCCTCATAAGCAAACATAGTCCAGCTGCTTCTTGTGCTGTTATGCATTTAGATTTGCCATTATTATACAATAAATGAGAAATCAAGGGTAAACATGACGATGAGGGGTTTATTGAGCTCCTTTACTGTGACTACTGCTTCTACTGCCATTTCCTTTGACTTTTGACCTCCCTTGATGCAAAGGCTATGGTCTCCTTGTAGCTAAGCTGCGGCTCCCTCTGAAGTACATGGACTGTAATGTAATACCTTCGGATATGGTACCAAGGGTAATTAAGATGTTTATTGACTTTGGTTCTGCCCCCACCAGTGTGTAGGTATATCCATAGGAAACCAGTGTTTGCTTGCTGATGAAGTGCCAAACATTGGTGCATAAAATCACCAAAGTTCCTAGTCTTTATTGTTCCATGCTTCTTCATTACTAATTGAATAAAGTTAGAGTCTGTGTATTTGGCAAAGACCACATGAAGGTTCCATTTACAATGCAGGAAACAAACATTTATAAATTGGTTGTAGAGTAAGGACAGTACTTGGCTTGCTCTCTAATGGTAAACTCCCAAGGCATCATGGAATTATTTGGTCTTGCAAGAGTCAGGCCAGAAGAAATACACTTGGCTGAATATCAATATCTCCTAGAAAACACTATACTGCACCCTAAACTCTGATAATACTAGTAATCAGTTCTCCACTGACTGCGAAGGAACTAGCTGTGCCTGATGGCTGACTTTTTACTTACAGTTCAGTGAGACTGATCCTCCTTTTATATTCTGAGCAATTTGCAGTACCATGGGTTTTTTTCATTGTTGAGTAAGTGATTTCATACCTTCACACATCTTTCATGAAGCAGATGACTTCAGCAATTTCCACGTCTCTTGGTTCTCCATCTTGAGGTCCAAGCATCTGCCACCTCTCTCTTTTTCAGTTCTATAGATACACAACATAATCAATGTTGCTGATGTGTTCATTTCCTTGTTCTTCTTTCTGTCTCATTGTTACAGCATGCTGATTCTGATGGCTGTCAGACTTTTTTCCTAGGGGGCTTTCATAAACAAAAGACTGTTGGGAAGTTCTCATGGGTGTAGGCTGTCATGAATGGGGCAAACTAGATGTTCCATGGACCTTCCTTACCTCTGATTCCAGGGTCTGGACTGAATCATCAACATGATCCTTTCAGTTTGATACATCTAATGATTAGTGGCACATGGGGATTTCTATCCACTTTGAACAGGATGCTGTGGGGCTCAAAAATAAAGCAACTGCAGGTATCAGGCATAATAGAAGCACTGAAGTTTTATAACTCTGACAATGTGATCCAAGAAATTCAAGTTCTTGCTCTGAGGTGCAGAACTAGAAGAAATGATTGTAGTTTTCCTAGTTGTACCTGGAAGCAAAAATTACTGCAGGGAAGTTAGATTGAAATTTTCCACAGCAGCTCCAAAGGCACTGGCAACTGACAGCATGCTTTGGAAGAAGCATGAGGACTACTGGAAGCTGCTAAAACAACCTGCTGAGAATGAACAGTTTAGGAAATGGATTAGTTAGCAGATTATTTGTAGTGTAACTGATAACAAGGTCAAAGCAAGGTTATTGCAGCACTGGGCTTGATTTTTCATAAAGAGTTGATACTTTCAGGTCAATTCAAAACTCTGCTTTTCAAATGGAAAGTTCACTAAGACTAAAGGAAATCCAATTAAAAATGGATACTGAAGTGCAAAGATGGGCTGCAAAGGTCAGCTAATGGCCCGGACAAAATTTACTTGCAGAAAATGTGTCATTAATCACAACAAAATGGAAAGGGGTCCATTGCCAGAAGAATGTGGCTTTGCAGAGAACACACACAGCTTGAAGCCATCAGATTCATTTTTTTCTGCATATTCTGTCAGTCAGCACTTCAGTACATTCCTTATAGTTGTTTACTTCTGAGCTAACCACCTAGATTTCCTTTATCATCAATGGAGAGAAACAAGCTGTTCTGAGGCATAATTAATCTCACAGTGAGGTAGACATCTAAAATACATCATGGGGATAATGTGATCTTTCTCTCCATCAACTATGAAAAAGCCATGGGTGACTGGCTAATATGCATGTGCTTCTACACTGTGAACATCTAAGCCAAAGCAAGATTAATCCAGCATTTTTTGGAAGCCAGGAACATGTCTAGTCCATGAAATGCACCAATTGGGGAATGAAAAGTTAAACGTAAACACTGCAGAGCTTCTGAATTTGGATGGGAGGGTAGGCATTGCAGTAATGTCACCACACTGCTTCAGGGAGCTATTTATTCCTCACACATACACACACCCCAATTTACATAGCTCTTGGACTCACTATCTAACCTGTACAGGAAAATCACACTTCTGGACCAGCAGTCTCCATCCACTAAATATTTAGTTCATTTTTACACACATTGAGAGTCTTGTCAGAGTCATCTTTTCTCCACCTTTCTGCATGGCTCTTTTCCACATGATGATGTGGCTTTTCTTTTCTTCGATGCACTCTTTTCACTGGAAGGTGGCCAAATATCTTTCTGTGGGTACATCTGCATGACCTTCACTGGTGCTCCTATCCATAAAGCTGTCACTTCTGCTTGTGGTGGGTTGACACCACACCTGGTGACCACCAAAGCCACTCTGTCACTCCCCTCCTCAGCTGGACAAGAGAGAGAAAATATAATAAAAGGCCAGAGAGTTGAGATAAGGACAGATCACTCATCAGTCACTGTCACAAACAGACTTGACTGGGGGAAATTAGCTTAATTTATTGCCAATCAAATCAGAGCAGAATAATGAGAAATAAAATCCAGATCTTAAAAAACCTTCCTCTCACCCCTCCCTTCTTCCCAGACCAATTTCACTCCCCATTTTCTCTACATCTTCCTCCCCAGTGGCATAGGAGGTTGGGGTAAGGGGGCTGTGGACAGTTCATCACACATTGTCTATTCCACTCATTCTTCCTTGGGAGGATGACTCCTTACACTCCTTCCCTGTTCCAGCGTGGGGTCCCTCCCATGGGAGACAGTTCTCCCTGAACTTCTCCAATATGAGTCCATCTCATGGGCTGCAGTTCTTCATGAACTGCTCCAGCATGGGTCCCTTTCCATAGAGTGCAGTCCTTCATAAATAGGCTGCTCCATCATGGGTTCTCCATGGACTCACAAGTCCTGGCAGCAAACCTGCATCAGTGTGGGCTTTCCATGGGGGCACAACCTCCTTCAGGCATCCACCTGCTCTGGTGTGGGGCCATCCACAGGCTGCAGGTGTATGTCTTCCTCCACATGTACCTTCATGGGCTTCAGGGTACAGCCTGCCTCACCATGGTCTTTGCCACAGACTCCAGGGAATTCTCTGCTCTGGTACCTCGAGGACCTCCTCTGCCTCTTTCCTCACTGACCTTGGTGTCTGCAGGGCTGTTTTGCTCGCATACACTCACTCTGGCTGCTGTTGTGCAGCAGATTTTCCTGCTTCTTAAGAGCCCAGAGTCACTACCACTGTCACTGATGGAATCAGACCTGACCAGCAGCAGGTCTGTCTTGCAACCAGCCATCTGGCATTGGGTCTGTTGGATATGGGGGGAAGGTCCTGGCAGCTTTTACAGAAGCCACCCTTGTAGCCCCCTACTACCAAAACCTCGTTACACAAATCCAATAAACTGCTAACCTCACTCCATCTTTAACAGTAAAGAGGTATGTACACACTGCTGAATAACCCTACTGTAGAGCAATTCCCACAGCCTTGGTAATCTGCTGGAGCCTGCTAGTGAAGCAACTGTTAATCAAAAAACTCTGGACTGAATTTACACAGACTAGTGAAAACTACTTGGGTAGTCATGAGATTAACAAATTTAGTAAAAGAGAAAGTATTTATTTTCTAGCAAAATAATAAAATCTGGGGGGTTTTCCAAATTTTGCACACAAAGTTTCAAAAATTTAGTTTAATGCTAGACCGTAGCCAAGGGGTTTAAATGTGTGCCTGAGAAAATTAGTGTATTGGGGTGAGGAAAAAATGATATGTACCGATGCATGAATATAAAATACACTAACTGTTATCCAAGCTTGCTAACTGAAAACACTGTCAATAGGTTAAACACTATCAATGAGGCTGCAGAAGGATGGCTAAAAACCATGTCTGACAAAGGGAGAATCTAGTTTCTGCTGTTTCAACATCACTTCAAAGTAACTGTTGCCCGGCAATGTTTACAGGGGAAAACACCAATACATACTCAAGAGGGCTAGTTTGAGCTGGGTTGGGCCAAGCCTCCTTCAAAAGAGACACAATTACAATGTCCACCACCTCATGGGTATATGAACCCACTCTATCATGGGCATACGGAAAACATACATAGACCAGGAGGTTTCCACTGGGAAATGGTGAGACAGGCTGACAGAAAATGTAATAAAAAAACCCAGATCTAATCCAGAGAAGACTATGAAGTGAAGCTTGCAGAGAGGGAACAAATGCTGGTGAAGCAAGAAGTTGTCAGAGGAGACTCTGTATGCAACAGACACTATTCAAGCCATTGATTTTAGGCATCTCTGTTAGGAAATATGACTTCTGCAATGGAAACATAAGCATCAACTGTACAGATGTGTCTAAGCTTCATCCAGGTGTGCTTGCAGCTGGCAGCTTGGCAGAGGCTGCAAAGACAGGTACCTGAAGTGTTGTGAGCATCCTCAACATCTATTATTGGTCCCACCAAAGAACAAAGACCTCATCCCCACTTGTCATAAGACGACTGTAACAAGGAAAAACCTGACACATCCCTGGTTCTTCTGTTAACTGGAATGAGCAGTAAGACCCTGAATTTTGGGTCAATCGAACAGTTAAAGACGGGCTCCTGCACCATTAAAAGCTATGACACACCGGCGAAAATCAATCCTTTGGAAAAGGAGAAGCAATGTAGGAGAAAGAAGGAAATCAGAAGAAAGAAATAATTTATTTTTTTCTCAGCTAAGTGGGAGGATGTGGTTTAAATTTTGACCATTCTAATTTTAAATCATGCAGCTGAAACAAAGTCACCCCACAAGATGCTGAAAATAGACAATTTTCCCTTTGTCTTCTTCTGATCAGTCTTTGAGATCTGTGTAATTCAACCTACTCAGAACTGAATCTGTCAGCAGACACCTTTCCCCACCACTGTATGATGAGCCCCAGAGATCAGTCAATCACTCAATATTATGTCAGGGGTGTCTCCTCCACAGTATGCTGCAGACATGGAAGATGGACACAAACAATTTACCTATCCAAAAGATCGTGAATACCAGGGTATCTCCTTCAGTCTTCCTTCTTTAACCTTTTGATAAGTGACTATTAAATAACAGCTTTCAAGTAGATTTGATGCTGTTTGAGATGCCTGTGTATATCTGAAATAGACAGATGTGGTCACAGCTAGATGTGACACATAAACTACATGAAACTTGTGACCTTCTCCAGCAGATGAAGGTCAGGTGGGACAAGGCAGACCATCTGAAATGTCACCATACCCTATATTTAGGCTAATGATTGATGTGGAATATAGGTAATTTGAAATCTGTCCTAAGCAAGATCCTTCTCTACTGGCAAAGTTAACTCCCCCCATCCTTCAGGGGAAGCTTAACTGTCACCTGGGACTTCATCTGGAAACACACCAAAACAGATTTCCTGAGCTTTCTGCTCTGCTCTTTCTTAGGCCATTCCTACCCATATTGATCCATGATTATTCTCTATATGTTGAAGAGTCATGAGTGGAAAGATACCTCCCTTGGTTTGATATTGATGCTTAAAGAGCTAAGGCATGCCCCAGAGAAGGCCATCTCTCTCTCTCTCAACTATAACAGGTTCAGTGGTAAAATCTTCCACTTTGGCTTCTGAATTAAGTAAATAAAACTGTGTGGAAGAATCTAAATGGTAAAACTTATTAGTCCAAGTTGAGAGTGCCATGTGCATGAGAATTTTTCTCCTTTTTCAGTCTACAATTAAACCCAGAGTCCTTGTAAGATACATGTGTCTAGAAAAAATATCATCTGAGACTGAATTTCTGAGTTTCTTGACAGGGGCTTCTATGAGTACATCCACCTATAAGGAATCAATAACTGCCAGCTGGTTAATGTGACTGAATGAAGGTCACATCGGCTGTGTTGACGGGTGTGATTAATTGTGGAGGGTCAGCTCAAGCATATCCTGCAACTGGGTAAAGGTGACAGTAATGCAAATTGGTCAACTGGGAATAAACATCATTAATTCCATATGACATGTCAGATAAACAGCCTATGGAGAGGTATGCATTTACAAAGCATCAAAAGACTAACTTGTGTAGGGTTTATCCTGAGACAGCAATAAAGGTAATCAATTCGGTTTTAAACACGTTCCCAGAGCTATGATGAACCAATTGAGATGAATGTTTAAACCATGTACCTGCTGGCTTGCTTGAACCATCATAACACAGTCAGTCAGCTGAAACTGGCACTGGGCAAGGTTTGTATTGTACACTTGGCCATCAGTGAAATTTCTGTTCCACAGAGATCAGCAGGGTTTCAGGAAAATATTAGTGTCAGATGAGACCAACAGTAAAAAAAAAATCACCAAATAACTCACAGGTCTTAATGTCCCCATACACTTATTCCCAGAGCTCATTGTGTGTGGAGGTACTGAGCCATTACAATTTCTAGGAAAGCTGATTTATCAGGGGCTATCGTGTCCACCTTTACTTCTACACCTGAGCCTCCAGTTCAGATGTAAGATGGGCTGCTTCCTTGGCAGATGTCAGTAAGAACAGCTGAACATGTCACTGGACTCTGAGATCAGTGGGTACTGATCATATTTTCAAGTTCCCAAAAGAAAACTCAACATTTTCATGCAAAAATGTTTTCCCTAATGCAAATTTCAGTTCTGCAAAACTAGCATATTGCCTTGGTTCCACCCAGGACAGAGGTGACTGTTGGAGCAGTCAAGAACGGCATGCTAGGACCCTGGGGTTATTCTGCACCACCTCAGGCCATGCAGAGGGGATGGAGAGGTGGAGGTGAGTACCCTTTCTAGTTTGGCCAGTGCAGGTGTGTGCAGTTGGGCAGCGATGGGTTCCACATGGTGAGCAATTGCATGTGAATTGTTTGCCTGTCTTGTACACTCCATTGTTACTATAGTTGTCCTTACTGTTCAATTTGTTTTTTCATTGCTGTTTTTAGTAAATTGTTCTTATCTCAGCCTATGATCTTTACTTTTTATTGCACCTCTAATTCTCCTCTCCACCCCACTGCAGTGGGAGGCAACTGGGGAGTGAGTGAGCAGTGCATGGTCTGGGATGTTTCAGTGGGAACATTAAATTGGTGAATACCATTCCTAAATCACAATATATATCATAGTAGGAAAATTCCAAAGCACCTCTATATACAAAGGCTAATTCTGGAAAGACAGTCTTAATCCCTCTCTCTCTGACTTTTGTCTTTTTCTTCTGCACCCATACTACCCCTGGGATACAGGCATGAGACATGGCTGGAAATGTTAAGTATATATCAATTAATAAAAATAATAGTTTCCCATGAGTAATAAGAGCTCTACGGCAATGCGTTCATAATAATGTAATTACTGGTGGGGTCTCTTTGCTTGGAACAAGTAATAAATTGAGATTGCCTTTCACACAACTGCATTGTTTTATTAGGATATCTTGCTTTATATACTGAGTTAGCCTGCTTGTTGAGGTGCTAACAAATATTTAAAATACAAACCCAGCCTTCTAGAACTATCCATCCTGTAACTAAGCCTAATCTGCAACTGAAAACTCACACACAGTTGATCAAGACCTTCATACAATCAAAGCCCAGTTGCTATGAACTGGTGTGACTTTGCATAAATTTTTCAAGGCAGCTGCTCACTACCTTTTGTGACACCTCAACAGGAGCACTCTAATACACCAGTATGGCTTCCAGACCATGACATTCATGGGTCCTTTTCCTTCCATCATAGCTCTGTATTTAAATCTTCATAGATCTGAATGGGGTTGCTTTGCAGTCTGAACATTCTGAGAAGGTAGCACTTGTTAGAACAAGCAATTTTAATTTTGATTCTTTTTGTTTTATTAACTGACTGTTTTCAAATTACATGAATTGCAAGAAATCAGACTCTGTAGTAAAACATCATTGGCTCTGCTGGTTGAAAATGGAGACACTTTTGCTAAACGTGCTAAATGAGCAGAGCAGTCACTGGCTGTGTGCAGCTCTGAAATCCCTGTTATCCTGAGAACACATTCCCATGAAGGAACATGTCTATCACCTTCCTTTGGTACCAAATTGTCAGCATAAAGGAAACAAGCAAATACTTCACTGGGGAGGGGAACAATTTGTCAATCTGACTTTATGTAGACTGGAAATTACTTGTTCTTTCTCTACCCTGAGAACTGATAATTGAGAAAAGACAAGTTTTCATTTGCCCTAGAAAAATATTGCAATGCTAGATAGGACAGCAAGTGCAGATACTTTCCTGGATCTCCTCATCCCACTCATCATATAAAAACTGAAAGAAGAAGGAGTTCCTTTCTGAAACCTCATATTCCTGCCTAGGTTTAAAATCAAGAGTATACATAGGAAATTATATATACCCAATTCTGATTTGGAACATACTACATTTACCTTATTTCTTTATTCTCCAGAGGGCTAATCTCACTTTTTTTTTTATCACTTTACCTCCACTACAATGACTGAGAATTGATTTCTAAAAGCTTTCAAGGAGAAAGTAAGAAGGAAGTCTTACTTGTCATGTCAAAGACCGTTTGGTTTCCTGCACAAAGAGGAAGTCTGAAATATTCTGAATTCCAAGCAATAGATAAAAATGTCACCTCAACTGACTAGAGGAACCAAAAATTAGATTCCTCTTCCCTAACTCTGCCTGCAATATGAGTTTCCAGCTAAGCAGACTGTCCAGGCTCCCTTGATGGGCAGTTTAGGGAGTACAACACTTCTAACTAATGTGGGTGAACACTTCAGGAAGTGTCTTAGATTCCCTGAACTCTGCTGACAACTCTCCACTGATTGTAAAAGCAGCCCAGGTGACTAGCTCAGATATAGATTCTTGTACTGTAGACAACCACTTTAAGCAGATAAATCGCTCCCTGGAAGCCCACACAGTTCCCCAAAACCCTATGTTTCTGGGAAGTGGAGGGATAGTTGAGACCTGAGCCACCAAACTTTCTTCATTTTGTAGGCCTTCAAATATCTGCATCTTCTGGGGGGTAAGATAATGTGAAGCAACCGAGTGATGGTTATATGTGACTTTGCTGTGGTGCTCCGCACAAAAGCTGACCGTGTTTTGGATCTGAATGTTTAGGGGAGCTGGGAATTGAGCAGAGAGGGAGGTTGAGGTTTGAGAATGGGGTGCATAGCTGGATGGGTTAAAGAATCATAGAGTCAGTCATATAATATCCTGAGTTGGAAGGAACCCACAAGGATCAAAACCCAACTCCTAGAGCTCCAAGGCTAGATTATGGTTGAAACAAAAAAGAAAGAATAAACCATTTGTCTGGAGACAAGAGTTGAAAAGGAGGAATGGAATTTGAGACAGGATTATAGGTAAACTCAGGGAATGGGCTGTCAAGGGAACAACAGGAAGACTTGCTGTCTACAGAGCAATTGGTAGCCATGACTCCTTGCTTGAGGCTCCTCTCACTGGCAAAATAAATGAATAAATAAATAAATATTTGGTTTTGTTCTTGCTTCAATCAGAACTAAAGCACCTAAGCAGAACTATGGAGCACTCCTGGAGATCCACAGCATCCAGCTGTGGGGGAAGCCTGTATTTTCTAAATGCATGTGGTAAATCAATGCCTGTTAATTCATATTTCAGCACATGAGGAATCTCCCTATGAAACCTGTGTATGCCCCCACTGATCCTCCCTTCCCCTTCTCTTCCATTACCACTTCTGGGATTTGTCTTTTTGGATCTGGTTGATTCAAAACCAGAAACTGAAGTTGTGCTGCAAATTAACAACTGCAAAAGCCAGCAGCAACCACTGTGGCAGTTCCCCTTCCAAAATTAAGCAGAGTTTGCCATCTAGAGGGGAAGCAAGACAGAATTCTGCTCTGTGGTGACAGCAGCTTTTCATTTGAGTACTGACAGTTCAGTACTACAAACTGGGCAGCATGACATCAACAGACTCACGCCACCTAAGGAAGAGGGTTCGCTGTTTCTTTCTGAGTCTGGGAGGAATAGTCATTTTCTTATCTAAATTGTCCAAGCTGAAACAGTCAGACAGTTTAATTAACCTCAGCAGATCAATAGCATTCACATTCAACAGAGGAAGAACCTTGCCAGAGACTACACTTTCTGGTCCATTTTGCTCCACTAGACTTGTAGGCACAGGTAGGATGACAACCAGTAGTGGGTAAAATATTTTTTCTAATTCATCTGAGTGTTGGCTGAAAATTTCTACTGAACCCCAGAACTTCATCCCATGAGAGTGGAAATCTACCATTTGTAAACCCAGATTACACAGATAATTAATTCTGTCTCTCCAGTTCTAAGATTTCACCAATATATGTCCTCCATGAGAGATGTCAAAATGTGCTCTCAGGGTTTCTTTTTTTTTTCCAGGGAAAACTACAGGAGTTTCCCCCTTTTCCTTTATTTTGTTTTCCATTCTGGTGTTTCTTGACTGCATTAAGATGCTCTGTTCTTGTAAGCCCTGAGCTGTGCTTCTGTCCATACAGTGGCTGTGCATTTCACAGCACTTGGAAATATTCCTGCTTCCTGGCGGAGGAAGGACCAGGCATCCTCTGAGGCTCTCTTCCACCCACTGTTTCTGGAATCCTCTGGACCACAAACAAAGTGGCCCCCAATCCATACAACATGCCATTAAACAACATGGGCCTCACGTTGAATGTGGCTCGCAGAGCTGCGACTTGAGAAGGGTGACTCAGTCAGGCTGCAAAACAGCTGAGAGACACCAAATTGTTGAATAAATATTCCTTTTGTAAACTACCTGCAAGTGGTTAGGAATGATGGCGATGGCAAAGGCAAACACAAGGCAGAGATCTCCAAGCATTTCATGATTTTGAATGCTTGTCAGAGTCCATGCCAGGCACTTGGACACCAATGCATTGGAGAGGCAGATGTGCATGCCAACAGAAAACCAGTTCTGCTACAGGTTTCAGCTGATTTCCTACTTATTTGTCTGAACTTTTCATCTGTGGATTTTGCCAACTTGTTTTTGCTTTCCCTATGTATCCTGGCACTCAGTTGTCAATATGCTCATGGGCTACTGCGGGCACTGCTGTCATGACCTGTGCAGTACTAATGAAACCATCTGGTGGGTCAGCTTGTCACTTTACATGCCATTCCAGTCTCTGATTCCATGAGATCACACAGGCAAAGGAGTCAGAGGCCTCACAGCAGTGCCCTCGTGATTTTGGGAGGCGGCTAAGCTACAGGGGAAGTTCTTGTGCTGGATGAGACATTAAGCTGCTGTTGTGAATGTTTATGACCTTTGAAGATCACAGACTGCTTTCTCTAATAAAAAAGCTTAAGTTAGAGGTCCCATTCCTCATTGGTAAAATGTAAATTTTGCCTGTTTGCCCTTCACTTTTAAATAGCACAGTAAACTCATTTCTGAAGTGCATCCAAGGCCTCCACTAGCTTATAAAACGTGTCCAGGGACAACTAAATGAGATAACAATATAGATATTTAGATCTTTTCCACCCAGTCCTTTTTGGGCTGGGTTGCATGAGTGAATTCAGGCAGTTAATCAATCTACTGATTGCCAGCTAAGCCACAGTAATGGTCGATGCCTGACCATGCATGTGTCCTTAGCATAATGCAGCTGCAAAGTAAATTGTGCTAGCTTAGCTCCTAATGAAAATGAAGTCCACTGTAGAGGCAGTTTAAACTTCTCACTGGGTCAAAATTAAGGCATGCACATGGTCAGTTAGCAGGTTTTATATGATGGGCAACTTCAGTAACTCATGTTCAGTAACTGGGAAAATAACTTGGAATACAGATAAAGAGAGGATTGAACTGGCTGAAACTGCTCTGCATAAAGGGCTTGCACAACTTGAGTTATATCTATGCATAACCTTAACTAAAGATGTGGCAAAATGTTTGGAAGTCTTTTAAACTGAGATTCATTTTGTGTCTCTAAAAATACGCAGACATTCAAACAGATACTATGAGCCTGGTATAGAAAGTTTGGGGTGAGATTCTTTCTCCCATGTGACACAGAGAGTCAACCAAGATGGTCACAGTGAACTCTTCTTGGCATCAAAACCTATAAAACTATAAATTCTTGTGATTCATTTAGGTGCAGTTCACTGACTATATCAACACTCCCTTCCCATCTCTCTAGCACCTAGCCCATTCAGGCTACATGTCTGTAGTAAAGCTGTGTGCCACGGGTCTAGAACAAATGAATGGGAAAACCTAACTTCTTCACAGAACAAAGCTAAAATACGTCAGCTTCCACTCCCTGATGCACTGGTATGTGGAGTATTAAAGGCATTTGGACTACAATCCCATCTCAAATCAGCTCATGCATCCCCCCTGGACAAGGAGAGGCACTCCCATTTCTTGCTGATGGTGATTTGCTTGACAGTAACATGCTGAAACTCCCTAAACCCAAACTCAGGTGATATTATGTCCAATCCCACCTATCCCAGCTCTGAAGTATTCCTCATGTTGAGCCCAAAAGTTCTGCACAGAAACAGTTTATGTAAGAGGAACCATTATTTGTCACAGAAATACATCATAGAAATAAACATTTTAAAAAATTTATTCTAGGAGGTTGGATGAAAAAATATTCCTATATCTTGGATTTAAGGCATTTTTATTGCTATTAACCTTCACTAGGACTAAGAAGTGAACTCATCTTCTGAGTGTCAGCTGGTATTTTGCAATTTTAGCCTTCAGCCTACTTTTTTTTAATTGAAACTTCCAGAATATACACTTTCTGTTCAGCTTTTGCAACTTCCTGCATGAATGAAATATCCCCTAACCCTGACCAGAAAACCCTTCCACATCTCTTTCAGAAATTCACTTCAGCAAATGTAACATCCTCACCAGAAGGAAACACAAGCTATAAAACATGCTGCAGCCTTCCTTTCTGTCTGGCTTGCTTCAGACTTCATTCATAAAAAAAAGAGAGAGAGAGAGTGAGAAAAAGTGACAGTTGATTCAGAAAGTTGTACAATGTAAACACTAGTCCACAGATGATGCATTGAGGGTTGGTGTTGCATATCTTTGGGGACAACATATGCCTGTCTTTTACACTTGTCAAATCCTAACGGCCATTGTTATCAGCACACAAAAGCTTCCAAATTCATACCTGTCACTGAAATTCTTAGAAAATAAGAAACCATAACAGATTGAGAAAAAAATAACTGTGATCCTTCCTATCCTGCCACTGCCTGGGTCCCCAGCCCTTTTCCATTAGCACAATCCTCCCTCAACAAAGCTATCTTACTGATACTCTCAAGGCTTCCCTGTCTTTTCAAAGGCTGCCAACACCTTGATGATTTTTTTTATTGATAACCAGCATTAAAGCACTCCTTGTGTGACAGAATTTTTAATTCCAATTATTATTGTTGTTTCCACTTCGCTGACAGGGAAACAAGAGAAGGATAACCTTCATTTTCAGCCCTGATTAGGACCAATGACATTAAAGTTTGACAAGCACTCAGAATCAGGACAAGGATGAAAATTTTCCACCCGCCTAAGGTGGTAGAAATTTCACTTTCTCCTGAATTTAAGGCTTTATGAGAGCTTTCCCAGAGCACTCAAGACAGAATTACCCTCCCCACCTTGCTATGTCTTGTTAGAGGGGCTGAGGTACGGACAGCCATCACAGCTTGTTGTCTTCTCTGGACCTCTCTTCCCTTCCCAGATCAGAGACCCAGCGCCACAAAAAATCCCTCCTGGCCCTTGCCTCAGTTTCTTTCTAGCAGACAGTGGGATTTACACTGCACCAGGACTCTGGGTACTGTGTAAGCATCCAGCCCGTGGGTGCTGCTGGTGACTCTCCAGATACTTTCTCCCTCTGCTCCCCAGCTATATCTGTCCCCAGCACGGGTGGCCCAGCAGCTCTGAATAGAAAGGCATGCCTGGCACAAGGGACAGGAGTGAGAGCAGCAGCCACCCCCATAGCTGGTGCAAAGGTTTCCCACAGCCTCTAGAGCTGCCTTT
>NW_008672164.1:0-16362 GCF_000695815.1 Acanthisitta chloris | reverse complement strand
GAATGTTCAACTGCAGGGCAGTCCACTTTGGGGGATTAAGGCACATGACTCCCAGACAAGAGCGATAGCCATAGCCGCCCTGAAGGCCAAACCCCACAGAGAGCAGTTTCTTCCCCACCAAGAAGTGGTCTGGAGTATCCTGGTCTGCAGGAGGAAGCAGGACCTGTCTGTGTGGCACTTAGAGCTTCCTACTTTTCTTTGAGAAAAAATGAGAGCATGGTCTGTATCTCAAAGATTATCGCTCCCAGGGCAGAAGATCGGTTTAGGAGATGGGTAGGGATGGGGAGGCATTTCTTCAATGAATTCCGTTTCCCGTTGCGTGTAAAGGTTACTTCCCTCCAGGTTACTTCCCTCCATCACCTCACTGGATCCTGTCGCATGTTTCCCACTCTGAATGAAAAGCAGAAACTGCTTTTCTGAATGAAACCACTTCTTTATTTGCTGTGCTTGGGTGGCCAGGATCCCCATGCTGCTGCATGCCCTGCTGCAGCTTGGTTCAGCCCTGAAATTCCTGTGTGTCTGCCAGTGGCTCTTAGGACAGGAGACCTGGGGACATTTAGTGCATTTTACTACTAAAAATGTTTGTCATGACCCATGGGCTTTGCGCCTTGTGCTGCATTGGAAAACAGGTTCACTTGGTGATGTCATGCTGTGTGTGGCTTCCAAACCACATAGTGGAAGGATACAGCCCTGGCTCTTTTTCTTGATAAATCCCACAGGCCCACAGTGTGCCGGGTGGGCCTGAGGTCACATATCTAAAGCACACCCTGAGAGGTGTCCTCCTTGCCCCCAGGAGCTCAAGGGTCCCTGAAGCTGGCCGCAAGCTCTCCCTTCCTCACACACCACCAGGCATTACTGTCAAGGGTTTCCCAGCAGGGTGGAATCCCTCTCTCACCTAATATAGCTCCACAATCATTAAGGGTGATAGTGTTTGTCAGTACATTGGACCAACAGTGGGTAATGGCACAGGTTTGAAAAGTACTCACATGGTCCAGAGATGTCCATGAAAAAAGCAATGAGATCAACTGTGCTGACCTTCTGAACTGTTAAGTACTTCATAGAATCATCGAATCTCAGAATTTTGGGGTTAGAATGGACCTCACAAATCATCTAGTCCCACCCTCCCCTGCCATGGGCAGGGACACCTCCTCACTACACCAAGATGCTCAAGGCCTCATCCAGCCAGGCAAAACACTGCCAGTGCTGGGGCATCCACTACTTCCCTGGGCAACCAGTTCCAGTGTCTCATCACCCTTACAGTAAAAAACATTTTTCTAATATCCAGCCTAAACTTCCCCTCCTTTAGTTTGAAGCTGTTACCCCTTGTCCAACATTGCAGTCCCCAACAAAGAGCCTCTCTCCAGGTGGAGGGATTTTGGGGCGGAGGGATGATGGGGTTTTTGGCTTTTCCTCTTACTTAAGGAGATAGTTTTCATAGAATGCCTACAAAAAAACCCACACCAATTCAAATGTTCCAATCACCATTTGAGACCTACACCTGCACTGCCAGTGGGATGAGACAGAAGGAGCTCACCCTGGCTCTGCCATGTCTGACTCAGGGAGAGAGGGCACCACGGTACTCATGACATACTAAAGACCTGATTCTGCTTGTTGCCACAATGCCCCATATCACCAGCTGCAAAGGAAATCTTCTCTGTTATCCTTGTGCAAATAAAAGCAAATTCAGTGTCCAAATAATCTGTGCAAATTTTGGGACTTTTGGGCTAAATAATTGATTATCATTATAGCTATACACCAGCACAAGTTTCACATTCCTTCTTTCTCCCCCAGTCCTCAGTGTCCACAGTAGAATACCATCTGGAGTAAAGGCACCGGAAGTTTGACATAGTTGGCCTTATCTTTGCTGTGCAGGACTGGATAACTTCATGTTTCTAAGCAAACACCCAGATCTTATTCTTCCTTGAGAACATATGATCATGCAGGATGCCAGATAAGCTACTGCTTTTGCAGGTGATAATTTGTGCACAGTGTGACGATGCACATTCATGTCTTAAATTCCACCCACAGATTATTCAAATATTGTTTGTAAATTGTAAGAATGGCTGTGCTGAATCAGACCAAAAGTTGAACATCCCAGTTTGCTGTCCTGAACCTTAGCCCCTGTCAGATTAAGGAGGAGACTGAGGGGGTACATTAAGGTTTAAGGAACAGAACAGAGCAGGTTATGCACAGAATGATCCTTTTCCAAATTATTAGGTAATAAAAGCCTTCCTGAGATCATCATATGTAATTACTATCACTGTAGCCCTCCTCCATGAGTAATATAGGCCTTTAAAGAAAACCACCTCCTTCATGCTTTTGTCATCTGCATCTATTGGCAGTGATTTCTCCTGGTCAGTTCTGCACCCTGTGAAACTATTTTATTTTCTTTGTTTGAAATTTAAGACCATGGTTTGACAGCCCTAGGCAGCAAAAGGAGAAGCAGCAAAGAGAGCTCACTGGAAGAGATACTGACACTGACTGAACCAAACTGCCCAAGACAGCAAGGAGGTGCTCAGTTGGGCAGGGGTATAGCCAGGGGTCTGACAGAGCAGACCTCCATTTGAAGGCCTTTAACTTAGGGAGTTAATGGCCCAGCACTGTGGAGCTGTGGTAGGCAAGAGCTTTTGGCTGCATAAGTAGCTTAACCTGGAGCTTCATACTCACTTTAAGCCACCATAAACCAGCACTGCAATCAGAAGTAGTCCTGTTGCTGGTCCAAGCAACTTATTTCTACTGGGTGCTAATATGCCTTGGGGCCAGTATCTATGACTGTACAATAAATCAGAGCAGCTAAAATGACTTTATGTTGTTGCTTCCTGCATAGTTTTAAACCAGGACACTTCCAAGATACTGTTACCTGCAGAAGTGATGGCTACAGGAAAGGCAGGGAAAGGCAGAGCTGCTTCTTTGAGTGGCAAAGGTGACTGCTGTTGTCTTACAATGAGCCTGGAAACACAACACTTGACTCTTGGGCACCGTTTGCTTGGTGGTGTGCTCTTTGACCACAGACCAGCTCAACTCACAGCACTTGGGTCACCCCACTGAGGCAAAGAGGTCAGAGCTGTCAGCAACACACTGGACACCATCCTGATGGACACTTACTCCAAGCCTGACTGACGCACATTCTAAGCAGGGCTACTTGCTGCTCACTCCTGCTTGGTTTCTGTTGACAGAGCTTTTTCTCAGATCTTTACAATGCCGTTTTGAGCAGCTGATATACATATTAGGAAATAACTGCTCTTTATTGGCACTGAATGAACCTCTTCGCCTGGCTGAGACTGGGGAATGTAACATGTCATTTATAAAGCTGTCCCGAGAGAGCAGAGACAGATTACAAAAATATGCCTTGTATTCAGTCCTTTTAAGTGAGTAAGATGACAGCACAAGGATTATGCATTGAATTTACATGCTGAATGGTCACACTTAGAAACCAAAAAAATTGCTTTGTAAAATGAGATAGTATTACCTCAGAACAGGGACAGTGCCAAATGAACTCCACAGGAAAAACAGAAGAGTAGAAGGAAAACTGCAAACACCAAGATAACCTTATCTGCTTCAAATGAGTGGCATAGTTTAAAGAATAGTGCTTTACAGGTATATAGGAGGCAGTCCCTTTGGGACAAGTGAGCCAACTACCAGCTTCAAGATACTCAG
Organism: Acanthisitta chloris; assembly: GCF_000695815.1. Taxonomy (NCBI): domain Eukaryota; kingdom Metazoa; phylum Chordata; class Aves; order Passeriformes; family Acanthisittidae; genus Acanthisitta; species Acanthisitta chloris. The sequence goes on along the minus strand of NW_008672164.1, from coordinate 12,705 downwards.
AGTAAGCAGGCAAATAAATTCCTATTTAAATTTTATTAACTGATCTGAATTTAGTTTAATAAGCATCAGGATCTGGTTATACAATTGTTCTTGTCCACTAAAAAAAACAACTCATGTGATAGCTGACATTTTTAATTCAAGTCATGCACATTTAAAACAATACCCTGTGTATTGCTTCATGCAGCTGAAATATGTTTTTACACACTCACTGCACAACCCATGCTGGGCCTGCAGTAATTCAATCTACACCCTCTCTTAATATGAAATACACCATGTGATGTTATCAGCCTGGAATAACACCAGTGACATAGTGTATCTAATCTCCAAGCATTTCTCATCAGAATATAAAACCTAAGAACATGCCCATCCCCAATTAGGAAAAAAAGCATGGAATGCATAGAGGCAGTGTACCCTGAGCCACCATCCTGATGTTTGTTTTCAAAAACCAGTTATAAGTTAAAAGCAAAGGTTAACCACTGAGTCAAATACTCAACTTTGCTCAGTTTTGGCCTTGGGTCTTTGTTCTTTTTCACAAAAAGACCAACTCTGATCTCATTCATAGTGGTTTGCACCCATGTAACTTCAAGGCTTGGTTTGAATTACTCCAGTCATGATGGAAATGAGAACAGGGTCAGGATGACTGATAGTTCAAACAAAGGGCTAGTACAGAAAATTATGTCAAAGGTCTCCCCTGCTTTTTTAGTGTATGTTAGCAGAAGGGCTGAAAGATTTCCCTGGCTCCCCCAGTCAGCATTGGAAGATCACAGTGCCGCCACAGTTCAGCTCAGACATCTTTCTTCTGTTGCATACAGAAAGCCAAACAAATGAAAGTGAAGATCTTTATTTACGAAACACCTCAAGAGCTGACATGATTGACAGTGCTTACAGAGAGGTGCCAACTCACGAATCAATGGAATTTCCTTGCTGCACGGCCACTCAGAGCAGATCTGGAGCAGAGCGCAAAGAGAGGTTGGTGCTTGCTGGGCCAACAGCTCCCTCTAATGATGACTGGAAGTCAGTCTCAGGGCAGGATTGACACTTGCTGAACGATTAGAAATGTGTCAGAAGATCCAAAGGAAGCAGATCTCTTCCCAGTAATCTGGCACCCAGATGGAGCTGGCATCTCCATTTACTGGTCACTCTTTACTGACAAGCAGCAATAAACAGTATTTTAACAGGAGGAACAGATCAGGGGTTGATCTGCTGTAGTCACACACATGGACTGCCTTTATTTACTGTGGCCTTAGCAGCTTGGGCTGACTTGCTTTCAGTTGTTGATGTAAGCAACCCCTTTACCTCCACAGAGAAAACGAACCATGTATAGGCACCTGCAGCAAGGCTGCCTGTGCAATGGAAGAAAAGCCAAGTGCTACTGTGGTTGCACTGGAGGGGTGGCCACTGCATAGGTCAGAGAGGGTCATTTCTAACCAGGCTGTGCTGGGTTTTGAGCCAGCTGCCTAACACTGTTCCAGTTTTTTTCCTCCCATTGTGCTCTGCCTGTTTGGGACAACACTTTAAGTTCTGATGTCATATCTAAAGAAGTCAGCAAGGGTTATTCTGGTGGTCTCAGGGAGAGTAGAACTGACAATTATTCTTGATTCATGTAGCCATGGAGAAAGCCCCGCTGAACTTCACCACATGCACAACAATTCCGTTGATTTCTTGTCAGCACCTCACCAACTGGGTTGGTTACAAGCATCCTTTTCTAGAAGACTTTGGAATTCCTTCCATCTCAAACTATCAATGTTCCCAACAACACAGCGCTAGTTACTTTCATCTATGTTAGTAAGTGCTGTATGATGAGCAGCAATCACTTAGATGATTCAGGATCAGCTCACATACCTGTAGGAGCTCAGTTAAGATGGCAAAGTCAAGTAACTTTCCTCCTTAAGTTTTGTCCTCAGCCAGCCAGAAAAGATAGTCACTTAAGAGCACTCCAGAGCAACTACACTCTTTAGTCTGGTGCTGAAATTAACCTGAGCTCCATTTGGCTACACAGCAGTCTGCGCTGCTGTAGGGTATGTAGCGTCCTTTATACCAGACCAAAGTGAAAGGCAAATGTTGCAGCTCTGTTCTGACAGAACACCACATCCACTTCCACCCTTTGGGCACAGGCAGTTCACACTCCTTGTGTAATGGAGACCCTCCTCTGTCCCAGCTAGCCTCTGGAAACTGGGATGTGGGCATCAGCCATATATATAGTACTGCCTATGCCTACAGACCAAAAAGGAGAGAAAGAGTTTTTAATAAATTGCACAACAAAGCTTTGAATATGCAAGGTCAGGCTACATGATAACAGTCCTTTCTGCTTTTAAAATTGATGAATCCTAGCAATGTGCTCCCATCACTTGTGCAGTACATCTAATTGAATGCATGTTTGCCTTGCACACCATTCAGGAAATTGGACACAGCTGCCTTGAGCATCACCACACAGAAGATTCCTGCAGGGAAGGCAGTAGAGTCAACATCTACTGGATGTCCTTAACAAATGGCACAACTCTCAGCAGGGACTTCTATGGAGGCAAGACGAAAGTGAGAACAAACAATGAGCAGAGAATGTAAATACCAGGCAGTCAAAGTGTAAAAGGGAACTGTTTTCCACAAGATGTGTTTTGACTGGAGTCCTCAGAGGAAAGACAGTTTGTACCTTGAAGCAATCACATTATCACAAAGAGCAAACGAGAAAACAACCCACAACTATTGTAGCTATTTCAAATAATTCATCTCATCAATTCACCTCCCCTCTTTATAGGAGAAAGTTTTTGTGGAGGCGACAGGCTTGAAAGGCTTTCCTTTGCCATTAGTGATAAGATTTTCTGTATTCCATAAAACATGTCTTGTATTGTACAGTTTTTCCATCCTAAAAAAAAGACATGTGGAGCATCAGTGCACTCTACATTCATCAATATCACTCTTGCCAGGTTGAGAGCACTGAGCTCTTCACAGTGCACAAGAGGAACACCAAGTGAGTTTTTAATGCATGTCTGATCACCAGCCCAAAATAACAAGGTCCTGGACACTGTCTAGCACCAATATTCACTTCTTGTTCCGAAGTAGAAGAAAGTATGTCATGGTGCACATGTTTTAGAAAGGATTGTTTGGGTTTTCTGCCTTGTGTTGGGTGGCTGTCTGTGGGAACATCACCTTCCCAAACTGTTCTGTGGGCCAGCTCTGAGTTTAGCCCACCCAGGAGACTGCCCGGAACCCAGTCAGAAATTGTTCATGCACATCAGCAGCTTCATAATACTTTCCCTATGAGCAGACCCATACACTGTGGCAGTTGTGGTGTACCCAGAGCAATGAGTCACCACCTAAAAGGGGAAGCTACATCACCAGGAGCATAACATCAGAGCATCCCAGTCAAAGGGAGAAAGCACTGAGGATAGCAGATACTCCCAAACAGGTGAGCCAAGGGATATGATAATGTAATGTGTCATGTTAAACACTTACAAAATAAAGGCTATTAGGACTAGAAGCAGGGCAGCTTGACCTCTTTCTGGGGCTCAGAAACCAGAGGGGTCTGCACTGTTGACAGCCTGTCTTCACTGGAGTGAGAGTGGTGTCCTTGGTGGGCAGTGGAGCTGGGTCCTCTGCAGTAATGAAACCGCTCACGTTTATGAATGCTTTTAACAGCCTGGCCCATCAATGCCAAATCACTTGTACAGCTTTACTGCAGACAAAATAAAATAGCTCTAGCAAGATAAGTGTATCCTGGAAGGCTGGGATTTTCCAGCAGAAAGGTCCAAGTCTCTGTTGGTGGCTATTGGTACTGCTGAACTCAACTCCACGGCCACGTGCCAAATGACCGTAGCAGAGATTCTGGCAGTGGAATGGCAGTTGTAATAAATGACTCTGTGAAGCCTTGCATGCACTTCTCCTAAAGTGTTACAGCCTGCCCTACCCTTCCAAAGCAGTCCAGAGTGTGGGATTCTGCTTACCAGCACAATAAGCCAGCAAAAGCCCATCAGGAAAGATCACCTCCATCATCACTGGTGTGAAAGCGGCAGCCACCTTCCCTGCAGCAAGGAGAAACCCAACCACCCTTCCAGAAGGCTCTCATCACTCCATCTTCTGAGTCACCAGCCCCAGGGGAAGGAATCATAGCATCTGGACCAGATTCTGTGAGGGAAGGCTGGCACAAAAACTGAAGCCACAGCTGAGCACAACAGAATTAAGAGTGGCCTTTGTTCTTCCAGTTGCAAAGGGTTCCCAGACAGCCATTTCATCTTCTTCCACTCACCTGGGAAATCAGTGTTTGCAGAGGGACAAGCATCTTGCAGATTCACTGCCAGGCCCAGGCTTACCAATGGACCTTAGAGAAGCTGCAGCGCTTACAGTGGTATGTGGCATGTGCTGGGCTGACATGTTGAAGAAACAGTCATGCTGCTTTGCCCACTCATTGCTAGGTTGGCCTCCTCCTGATCTGGCATCATTCAGATATTTCCCATGCCAACATGTTGGCTCAGCCAAATTGCTTCTTACATTAAACCCTCTGGATTTGCACTTTGTAAGTGTTCAGATTCCCACAGTTGTTTGGCTTGGGAGTCCTGGACTGGCCTGACCCAAAGCCAAAAATGATGTGCAGGTCCAAATTGAATTTTTCTCCAGACTGGCTAAAGTGGTCAGCTGCTCTTAGATACGCACGGAAGATTGAGAAGTGGGGAAGGGAGAAGGAGTCAGACTTGTCAGTACTGGACCATTTATTGCTATCCCTGCTAGGTCCAGCCTAAACTGGGTCATGCTGAAGAGTACAAAAATAATGTGGACCTGTGACATCGTGTGGGTGAAGCTTGGTGGCCCTTCACCAACTGGAAGTTTGTCCATGATGCTTTACACCTAAATAACTCACATTTAACATCCAAGCACACTCAATAGCTGAGTATTTCAGAGAACCCCCAGGCACATAGTGATATCTTTGGGTGCCTGGTGACACCTTCTGCTGCCTACCTGCTCTCAGCCAGCTCCTGGTGGAGGCTGAGCCTCCTCACTAGAATTCGCAGTGTGATTTTATTGTATTTTCTTTAATTAACCTCTGCAGGAAGCCAAAGGCCATTCCTCTCCCTGGAAGCAGACCATTAGCTGGCAACACAAACTTCACAGAAAGGACCAACATGACAGTGGTAATGAAAACAAGATAAAACCAAAAAACCTGTGAACATTTTTATTGCCACTGGAGCCATCAGCATCCACAGAGTATATTCAGAGCTGCCAGCAATGCTTTTCCTCATTTGGGACACGGTCAAAACAAAGCTCCAAGTCAAATTTCTTGCCTGACGGTTACATCGAGTTTTAGTTTCATTCTCAGTCATGGCCTGACACTGATTACGTTATGAAATTCATTAGGGAAGAGAAAATTTCAGTTATTTCCTTGATGGAGCTGAGCGGTACTATTACAGAATAGCCAGGAGCAACCAGAGAAAACATACCCATTAGAGTCTGGTATAATCCCACCAGGATCACAGCCAAGAAGTCACAAGACAAAAGCAGCAATGGGAGAGATGGACTAACAGAGCACAGGGTAACCTTTTAGAAAGGAAGATGCTTTGCAAGGCCTGATCTTTTCAGTCATACTGAGAATCAAATGTACACCAAAGCCTCAAGGAAATGAAAAGAGATAGACTAAATATACTCCAAAGTTTTTCCTGCTGTAACTATGTGTTATAATTGAAGAACCTGGTGGCATGTTTTATGGTCATTAGTGGTCTAATTAGGAAACATGTCATCTCACATCACCCAGTTCCCACTTCACTGCCATTAAATGGCTCATTTCCTATTGTTCTCACAGCAAAGGTAATGCTGCTTAGAAAGTGTTACAAGGAAGAGGGCACCAAGATCTTCACCACAAACTATCTCACACTTTAGCAGACACACAAATGAAAAATAAATTTAAAAAAATCTCAAGGGAAGCATTGTTTCATTCCCACAGAGTGGTTGTGATTGAGCACAGGTAGTTTTCACAAGGCAATGGTTTCTTTGTGGGGCTAATTTGAACAATTTCCCACAGAACGGAGTCACTCTGCTGGAAAGCTGGAAGCCAAAGTCTGAGGACCCCAAACTGGCAGCACAAAGGGGCACAAAGCCTGCACTGGTCCTGACTGCCTTGGATAAGACTACAGTGAAATTCTCACAAACCACAACTGACAAGGTGCACTGGGAGATTGGAGGGAACTTGTTTCTTCTGTTAGTAACCACAGGAGTTTCTTGTGGTCGGTAGTTCTGAGAACGGGAAGCTGGACAAGCTGTAGGTGTGGGAGATTCTTGCTGCTTCTGGGGTTACCCACCCAGCCAGAGCTCAACTGATTAGAAGGGTATCAGAGTTACATAATGACATTTCTGGGCTGGTTTACGGTAAATATGTGGAGGGCCTCTTCGAAGCAAGGGATGGGGTTTGTGGATAGCAAAACCACAAGAAATTGAATTTAAAAGGGAAAAAAATTAACAAATTCTTGTAATATACAATGTACAATGAACACATATATTTGTCAAATTAAAATATATCTTTTTAGTATTTAAAACCTATTGAATCTATTAATGTGCTTAGACTGAGAGTTCTGCTTTCAAAATGCCTGTAAAATTTCTTGTGATCCATAGGGATCCATCTCTCCTAACATCATGCATCTGAAATATTGACATCTCTGACCTAAACTCTGAGAGCTCCAAAAAGAGAAATTAAAAGGCTATTAAAAGAAATGGGCACTTTTAGGATGTGCTTTGGATGACAGTTTTAGATATTTTCTTCAGGATGCATCAAACAGTTTTCTGGTCTTCAGTGGCTACCAAGAGCATATGGCTACTAACCCACATGCAGATATGTGTGTACTAGATGCCTGAATTTACCCACAGGAATCCCATCCCAAATGCCCTAACATGTTTAATAACACAGCATAAAAATGGTAAATTTCAACAGTACTTTAATGGGAACTAATTCAGCTTCCTATAGAACACCTTTTTCAGATTTTTGTCATTATAGGAGGCATCAGCCACCACCAAATTTCTTGTCAAATAGATGCTTTGTGCAGAACCAAATCCATCAAGGGCAACCAAATTCAGGTTTTATGAGGCCAATGTGTTAGAAAGCATTGCTAACCCTCACAGTGCAGTTACTGCCCATGGTTCTCACAGCAAGGCTGTAATGCAGCTCAGGTGGCTTTGCAGACACAGTGGTTTCTGTGTGGAAGAATTAGAAGCAACTTAGCACAAAAATGATCAAGTGGCATCAGATGACCTGACAACAGATGAGAGGACAACCAGCCTTCATACCCATTCCTGCCTCCTGACACTAAAAGGGGCAATGGTTTCAGCAATATACTTCTGTTTATTTGTTTGTTTTGTAAGGAATTATTTCAAAAGTACCCTTATTTCCAAGTGAGCACCAGCTCCATAAAGCAGGGCTATAATTTCTGCAGTTAAGTTTCTTTCCTTGGAGGTTCTTTATCCCTAAGGAAATCCAAGTCGTCTTCTATAAAATTCCTACTGAATTAAAATTGTATATGGATTTCAGACAGAAATATTCATTAAACTCTATCAATTCGCATCAGCCTGGGCAAAAATATTCCATCATCATCCCATTGGATGTGGGAAAAATAACAGGAAAGCTGCTATTGTTTGGATGGTTTTTGTGATAATACTTTGAGAAACAGAACATTTCTCCTCCCAGCTCTAAAGCTATAGAAGAGATTTTCCTGACACACTCTAAAATGATTTATTGTAGGTCAGAGGGCAATTGGAAGAGAAAAGGATCAATCACACAGGAAGAGATAAGTTTTCCCCTTGATCTTTCTCTTTTTTTTTTTTAAAGTGAACAGCTTCACTTGTAGGATTTTAAAACTATTTCAGGGCTCTAATTTCTTCAGTGATCATATAGTCCCAAGTTTGCTTATGGTTACACCATTTTTTGTCAGAAGATCTAAGTTTATGGTTCTGACATTACAGAAGCAAAAATCCAACCATTGCACTGTAGCAAGTGGTCAGCTGAGAGGTTGTGAATAAGATACTTTTAGTGACTGGAAAAACTCTGTGAGTGAAGAGAAAAATATAAACTAGTCTGTGGTACTCTAAAACACAACCCAATGGTGTTAAGCTCCCATAGATGCCCCACCAACTCATCATGATTAATGTTATCACAGCCAGTCACAGCCAGTTGCAGTAATAATTGGCCACTTTTCATGAGGAGCTCTGAAATGTTTTTTTTGCTCTGCATGCAAGACACAGAAATCATTTACGTGCAATAGATTGAGCAAAGTTGATTACATTCAGGTATAAATTCATTACATTCATAATACAAGTGTTTTCTTTCTCTCTAATATTGACAAAGGATATTGTCCTTTCATTTCTCAGGGAATTGGTCATGCAGATCCTATTGCTTGTAAGGAGAATTGCATGGCCGATTCCTCAATAACTGTACTCACATCCTTACCTGGTAATTCATATTTATCATTCTAGCATACTGCAAGTATGAAGAAAGAGGGGATACAACCGTTTTGAGTTCGTTGCAATAACCACAACATTTGGGACTGCTTTTATTAGCCAGATATTATCTGCATAGCTGTAGACTTTACATGTCCCAGCACAAACAGAAAGAACTGTAGATGAACTCTGCAAGAGATAGAACCTCCTCCAAACTGTTTTGAATTCAAGTCCACAGAAGATCTGTGGCATGAGAGATATTACAGGAGCTGGGACAGGCAATGACCTACTCAGCCAGTGACAAACAGAACCGGCCACATCAGGTTGTGTGGTTGGTCCTAGCAGTCAGACAGGTCTCATCTAATGGTGTTGCTTCTGGCTGTGGTTTCAATTCCCACTCTACCTCCATATTAGACAGCTGGTGTTACGCTCCTCCTGACAAAGCCCAGGTCTCAGGAAACAAAGATGAGGGTATGAAAAGCAAGCTCTTGATACTCTAACGCATAGACACTTATTTAGAGATGAGTGCTTGACCAGCTTTTTCACACATGCAAATCAAGAGGAATGAGCTTCAGCACAAGCCTGGGACCAACTTCAAACCTCCCCCTTGATCCTTAGAGATACCACTTCACTTTCATTCCATACCGTCTCAGACTAAGCCAGAAAAAAACATCATCACTTTCATTCCGATGAGCTGATAGCAGATGCATAAGCTTGTGTTGTTACAGGTATTTTATGCACCAAAATCCTGGGTTTAGGTACAGTACCATGAAAGTCTCCACTATTTTTGCCCTAGGTAATGTTCAGCACATAGTTGTCAGTTTGAGCAGCATAAGACATGGAATGAAATCACACCCTCACTAAAAGTATGAGCAAATCATAGAGAATTGTAATGCAAGCCACAATTTTACCCAGAGGTTTTGCTGACACTCATCCAGGAAGTGTCCAGGTCCACTCTGATAGACTAGGCAGCCTCCAAAGAGCCCAAGGTCCCAAACTGGCACTGGGAATGCAAGCACTAGGAGCTGTGGTGTTAAGTGTAGCTGCTTATAATGCAGGTATGTACTCCTGAGCACAGTCCTGCAGAGCCAGTTGAGAGCTGATCAATAGCGTACATGCTCTTTAGGGAACAAGATAGACCTCAGCCTGGATAGACCCCAACTCAGTAGGTGAAATCTCAGCCTAAAGTCCATTGGCTGCATTGGGATATCTCCACAGTCTGTCACAGACGTTTGCTGCCAACCAGCCTGGATCCAGACACCTACACTGTCAATACCTAAAGTTAAAAGATGGGAAACCCATCCTTAAAAGATTCGCTTATTTGAGCTTTGGTGAACAACAACACAGAGAATGGCAGAGTGAGAAAGCAAGACCATATGAATGCTGATTTCCAAAACATTTCTTCCCTCCTCTCCTGAAAAATACAGAATTTTCTGCTACTAAAGGTTGGGGAAGATTGAGCCATCAATCATTATTGCTCTTCATGTTTCTGCAACAAAATGGAAAAGGTATTAATTTCGATCATTTCACGTATCTACAACTCATTTTACAGACACTGCTCTCAATCTCTTATTTTCTTCAAGAGAAGTCATAATAGCCTTCCAGGAATGTTTCTTAGTACTAGATTTGGGGTTTTGTCTGCTGGAAAGTAGCCAAGAAAAAATTTATCCTCTCAGATTTTCAGTAATGACATAAATTATTCAACATAAACCAATAAAAGACTCACCTTTTCCATTGTCTTCAGTTCTATTCTGACAGTTGGTTCTGTCTGAAACCCCATCTGGGTTAATGACATGGTTTACCAGCTGTCCAGGTTCATTGACATTGGTCTTGCAGTTGTACCTTCACCCTGTATTTTCTCCAGTCTATCAGTAACATAGGTTTGTTACCAATTAGTAAACTTTGTTGGTGGAATGGAGCTATTTCTTTCTGTTCCTGTTTTTTTTTGAAGCATCTGAAGGAAAACACCTGAGTCATTTGGTCAGCCTGCGGATGCAGGTCTCCCTATCACATGAGCCACCTTGGCCACCACAGTCAGCTACATCCCTCCTGTCATCTGGGTCAAACTCCTCAGCTCCCAGAAGACATGAAGCCCAAATGTTGAGTACAAATATCATTGAACTGAGAGGAAGATAAACTGAACACATTTCAGACAAACAAGAGCATTAGATTCAAGATAGGCTTAAATTCAGCTCCACATAAAGGAGATGTAATACTTCATCAGAGAAGACATCTGTGTGGGGTTTTTGTTCCCCTGTTATCCAGATATGAAATCCATCATGCATTAATTGCAGGTGTAGCAAAACTATATCAAAGTCTGTCCACACCATCAGTGATCATAATCTCCTGAACCTGGTCATCCTGCTGCTCTTCCATTGCCTGGCTTGTGGAATACAGACAGTCTCCTTTGACAGCACATCTACAGAATCATCCATTTCACATTTTGGATGATTTTGGAGATGAAAAACAAGATAATTCATGCACACAAAATTGCACTGATGTGTTTCCCCAGCATTACAGGATCTGCATCAGGCAGCCAGTATGGAAATCCCATGGGCTGATCAATGGCAAGGGAAAACAGAGAGCCAAGTGAGCCACAGTCCAAGAGGAGCCCCTGCTGATCCCTGGAGGGATTGCAGTGAGCACTGAGACCAAAAACTGTGTTAATGTGAACTGAAATGAAACAGGAAAAAAAGAAAACAAATAAAAGACATTTCAGATGGTTTTGCAATGGGTATTTTTGCAGCTGGGAATATCCAAAAATTGTTTTGTCCAAGTGCATTTTTTATTAGACATAGTAAAGAAAACACATGGTATTTTGGTATCCTTATTCACCTCCATTAATCACCCAAAATAAATGCCAGTTATTAGACAAAACATATTGAAATACTGGCATGGACTTTTGATGAATTCATAGTGAAATGCTAATACTAAACAAAACACCACTTGCATATAATGGTTTTATTTCCTTGTTGATTGAATATTCTATATTTTCCTTCACCCTTCCAAAAAGAGGTCCAATCGTGTTTGCATTTCTAGTGTCTAAGATCAAAAGTTGCCCAAGCTCAAAAAGGGAATGTGTGTCACATCACCAGGCTCCACTCCCTCATAGGGCCACAGACAGTGTGTGACTCTTGTGCCTGAAGAACATACCTGTTCTGCCCACAGTCCTACAGTGCCTTGATGGTCTTCAAAGTGGATGGATGAATTAGAACCAACAGCATTCTTCAGTCTCCCCCACTTGTAACATAGGCTTCACTCATACTCAGGTTTACAATCCAAGTGCAAATGACCTCATCTTCTCCAATATGTAGTTGCCATAGCCAATTCCATCTAAATTTGATTCTTCAAACAAATCACATACATAATGATGTAAGTCATACCACTATCTGATGGTTAGAAGACTACACAGTGCCTTCCAGAACTGCAGTCTAGTTTAGGAAAAGACAGCAGGAGACTGAATGGTCAGTGAACCTTGGGATCACACCCACATGTGTCTATCACATGTGCAGTTCTTCCACCTCTTCCGTTCAATGAAGCTCGTCTTGGACAGCAACAAGCATTATAACCCATACACAGTACATAACAGATTGAAATTCAATCAGATATTTGTTTGGGGGCACAAGAAGTGTTAAGACTTACTAATTATCTGGGCAGGATGGCCATTAGCATTATGCACCCTGCCTAGAGCCTGGAGACCAAAAGCAGGGAAGGTAATCTGACCTCCCTAATGCTTTTGATAATGTAAATCTATAGCATTCAACTCTCCTGAAACATACAGTCATGGCACCTTAATTCTAGGATCATGGACTCACAGCACCATCATAAAAACAGAGGACCTTTGCAGCTCACACTGCTATCTGTCCCTGTGCATGTTCCTACTGAGACAAAAGAAAAGGTAAAGTTGCAGACTGAAAGCAGAGGATCCTTCTCCTCTTCAGAGAAGAAGAGTGTTTATGGGAGAATGCAAATTGCAATTAGCCAGAATGCAGAGATTTGAACTGCAAGGGTTTGGGGTTGTTTTTGCAAAACACCAGGAGACCTTTCACAAACACAAGTAGTCAGAGTTCTTTTTTATCTCTGGTTTGTTAGCTGGGAACTTCATCAGCTTTATACTTTTGGTTCAGTCAGCACAGAAAGAATATTCCTGCTAAATCACCCACTACCTCCCAGAAGCTCCTATGCTATTCCCTAGAGACCAGAGCCTTATTTCACTTGACTTAACTTAGATTTATATCTCCTGGAGTCAATGTGAGCACAAACACAAATAGCTAGTAGAGCTATATTTATGTCTTTCTA
>NW_008672163.1:0-450 GCF_000695815.1 Acanthisitta chloris | reverse complement strand
AAATCAGCCAAAATCACCCCAAAAATCCACCCAAAATGACCCCAAAAATCAGCCCAAAATCCACGGAAAATCACCCCAAAATCACCCAAAAATCCGCCAAAATCACCCCAAAATCAGCCAGAAATCAGCCAAAAATCACCCCAAAAATTACCCAAAATCACCCCCAAAATTACCCAAAATCAGCCCAAAAATTACCCAAAATCACCCCAATAATCACCCCAAAAATTACCCAAAAACCAGCCCAAAATCACCCCAAAAATTACCCAAAATCACCCCCAAAATTACCCAAAATCAGCCCAAAATCACCCCAAAAATTACCCAAAATCACCCCTAAAATCACCCCAAAATCAGCCAAAAAATTACCCTAAATCACCCCAAAAATCACCAAAAATCACCCCAAAATCACCCCAAAAATCCACCCAGAAATCACCACAAAAATCACCCCAAAAT
>NW_008672162.1:0-9866 GCF_000695815.1 Acanthisitta chloris | reverse complement strand
ACCCAGCTGATTCTATGATTCGATGATAGGCTCAAAAATCCTTTGCCACAAACAAATTCAGTATTAAAGCAATCCTCACGAAAAAGATCATCCTAATAAAAGCTCTGGAATTTTAAATCATGGCTAATTTGGCTCAGTTTGTCATGGGAAGGATAGTAAGTATGTTCACGGTATTAGATAGGATCTTCCTCAAAATCACACACACTCCAAATATTGAATTCTGCAAGAATTCTTGGTACAAGTGTTGCAACATTTGGCTTGGTTTCATTTTTTTTAGTAGGCAAAATCCTATTGTTCTCTCTTTGTTTTGGAAAAACATTAATTCTTTTTACTGAACCTTCTTTAGAAAAATCAGCTCAAGGGGTAGGCTTCTGCAGGTATGGGGAAATATCAGCAGAAACCAGTAATTTTGGCAATCATTTTAAACAGTGGAAAAACAAGTCCTGTTTTCTAGAAGGTGGTGGCACTGGCTCCCTGTTCACGTTGCTACAAGGCACTACAAACCCCTGATTTCCCTGAAAGCATCTGATTCCTCACATAAAATCAGTTTTTTCTAAAAATTAAATTGGTATCTGTCTCTTGCTCTTGTACAGAAAACAGAAAAGCCTTGCTCAAAGAAGGTTTGGGCCCAAACCTTCTGACCCCTTTGGAGTAGACAGGTACAATAACTGGTCCCACTTGACTTGGAAGAGCAAAAAAACCCTGGCTTCTCTGATGTCTGGATTTCATACTATGGCAGCTAGTAGATCCCTCTGAAATGAATTTTCCTGAGAAATATAATGAAGTAAAACTGGAACATAAATAGAAACCATGAAAAATATAAATCTAAAAGCACTGAAAATGCCAATACATTAAATTTTCAATTTAATCAAAGTCATGGGTCATTTAATGCAATATGAAGAAAAAATATTGAGAAATGAAATCATAGCAGTTTCTTCTGCAGCCGTTTGTCTAAAAGACTCAGATTATATTGATTCTCTGTAGATCCCAACTTGTTTTAAACTAGCTGACGCAGGCAATCTAAGGCAACAGCAACCAAACAACCTCATAGCTGTTTGGTTGCTGTTAAAAAAAAGAGGCAACAGTTAATAGAGATGCATGCATGTGCTTACAGAGTTTACGGAGTCCAAAGAAGGGTATGGCTCTCAGAAATAAACTTCCTTTGGCATGACCTGAATTTAAACTCCATTAAACTCAATATATTTCTGCTGATTTTGGTATCTGCAGTATTTGCTATAAATGAATTAAGCTCAGAGCATTATAACAGTAAATGTTTGACCCTGAGGTTAAGGCATGGGATTCTTGTGTGCACTCATGAAGTGCTTGGGATCATAAATGTGCTCCATTCTTCTGATTCCACCCTCTTTACACTTTGTTGACAAATGTTCCGTGCAAAGCTTCTCATAAACTTGAAATGATATTTTGATGCTGTGGTAGGAATAGGGGGAAATAAAAACTTTCTGTAAGACCTAATTACAAGTTATGGAAAAAAAAGGAAAATAAAGTTGATGGTTCATATGAGTTCAGATTCTGCTAAACTGGAACAGACACATCTGGATTTTAAATGGGAAGGACGTACAGAAGACAACTCCTGCCCCATATAAAATTCTTTAGATTCTTAGTCAGAAAATAAAATAAATTCTCATAGAACCATAGGATGGTTTGGGTTGGAAGGTAACTTAGAGATCTTCTAGTTCCACCCCACTGCCCTGAGCAGGGACACCACCCACTAGACCAGGCTGCTTCAAGCCCCATCCAACTTGACCCTAAACACTTCCAGGGATGGGACATCCACTGCTTATGCTTTTTTGTTTGTTCCCCCCACCGCCCACCCCAGGCATTCAAACAACTTCCCTGCAGCATTTGTTCCATGTCTGACTGGGGCAAGTCACACTTGCATACTGCACAGAAAGTCTGTGCAGAGCTAACTGCCTCCAGAAGTCTTTACTCCAGCTAAGAAAACTTACTCTGGGCTTTGATTTCAACTTAAATGGAAAAGTCTTATATCTGCTTACTTCATGTGAAGCCAAACTCAAAATGCATTTGATTCTGCCTGCTATCAGGGTAACTACTATGACTCAGACTGTCAAATCAAAAATCACCCATCCACGCTGCTGATCCTTTACACTGATGGAGAGTAATGCATACTTCTTTCCCACATGTTCATCTTAAACATAGGCTTGCTATTTCTGAGCAATCAATGAAACACAGATGATAGATAACTCTTTTCTGTTTTATTATTTTCCAGGTTTATCTCTCCAAGCCTGACTGCACACTCTAAATGGCAAACACAGCTACAGTACTAGTCAGTGGTGGAATTTGATGGTTCTGTCCTCCACCACATAATTTAAGACCTGCTTTCACCCTTGGCAAATCTCTCAATTAAAATCCCAATCACAATTTTTCTTGGGTCTCTGGATATCATTCACTAGATTGACCCAAGGAGAGAAATATAGCTTTCTACTAAAAGACAGGTGATGGCTCATCTCTGCCCAATATATTAGTTACACAGCAAAAAAAAATGCATTAAAAGAAAGCAGTGTTCCTTAGAATGAGGAAATTCAGAGCTTGCAAAGACATCAGTCTGTATTTCAAGTTTAACAGGATGAAGCAACCGGGTATGTAATAGTATTTTTTCTCACAAATTGTACCAAGATCATTTTAAACAACTAAATAATTACAATTACAGTGTGTTTATTTTCAGGCCTTTATGGGAAAAATGAGGATATGTAAGAATGAAATGCAACAGAAATACTTGTTATACAATATTTTTGCACATTTGGATGTGATCTGTCACTGTGTTTACATTTAGATGCTTCATGGATCAAGGCACAGTAGAGGAATTAGGTTTCACTTATACGAAAATTCAGGTGAGATATTAATTTTTTTGTAGCCTTTCTTAGTCGGTCATTTTAACATTCTACATTGTCTGCCACACTGAGACTGAGGTTATGGTCAATATCTGCCAGTACCACCCTAAGCAATATTGGTGATTTTGAGTTGTGACTGGAATTGGAAGATTTGCTGAAAATGATGAGGTTAAATAACAAAAAAAGACCCCAACAAAACAAAACAAATAAACAAAAAAAGCAAGTTGTTTTCATCTGTCCTATTTTCTCAGGCATTCACATTTGCAAACTTTTCCATGCTTCAGTAAGAGCTAGAAACAAACTTTCTCATGCATTAAAAAAGAGAAGCTGAGCTTCCCATGTTCCAGGAGCTGGGACTGCAGAAAGGACAACAGAATAAATTCTGGGAATTGGCAATTCTCCATAAGAGAAATAGTTGGTGACAGTTGAAATAGCATCACGTTCCTTTGACTGTGTAACTTTGATATTGAAATTAGCTTGCTGCATTCCCTTCCTCTGAAAACTGAACCTTATGTAATTGGAAAACAATAATCTAATATCATAAAAGAATTTTGTCATGGCCATTAGCTGGCATCTCCAGTGGAGAAAAATACCTATTATTAGTCTAATCTCTCACAAGATCTTGCAGCCCTTAGGACATTCCTTTGGGTCACCATTGCACACACCTCCTATAGTAAATCTTAAATTGTGACAAATAATGTCTTTTTTTCTGTGGTTGCTCACTGTCTTCTATATCTGTTTGTCTTCCAAAATGTAACAGATTTTTTTATGTAGCAGGAAAAATGGTGGTTAATGAATGATAGAAAAATGTCATTTATCCTATTAAAGGCAAGTCTTTGTTTCCTGTTTCAGTGTGGTTTAGACCTCATTGACGCAGAAACAGCATGATAAATATTTTATGAACAGGATCCAGCAAACACACAGTGGTAGGATGCTGCAGTGATTAAAGGAAGTATTTAAACTTAGAGATAGATGCTGAGTCTGGTTGACACCTAGCAATGCTTACTCATGGTGGAACAGGATGTCCAGAAGCCCTGGATAACCCTGGATCACCCTGGCATCCTCCGCCTCGCCCCACTGACAACGTCTCAGACGACCTTTGTTTCTTATTTCAGTTCAGCTGGCCAGGAAAGCCACACCACCAACAGTAGCAGAAGCCACCAGACAATCCCCCCTCTGTCTCAGCTGCAGCTCCCCTACCTGCAACCTGTCTATGACAGAAGAAGATTTGCCAAAGAGCTCTGTGGAAATCACTCTTGCCAGGAAAATCCCCTATATTTCCAGCTGCTTTCAATTCCTCCCAGTTAGAGCAGAAATTTAACATTTCCCCACTCCCTGCTTCCTTCAAGATCTTCCCACCAGGTCTAGCAAAGACATTATGACACCTGCCACATGTAAAGGCTGGCTGCCTCTTGCCTGCCCAGCAGGACCCTTTTGCCAGCCACCCTTCAGAGAATTACTGCTAATTGCAGCAAAGAGCTTCCAGCTCAGACTCCTGCCATGGAACAGACCTCCCTGAGCATCAAAATCCTGTCACCTGGCAGCAAAACCACATCTCCCTCCTGGCACCATCAGCTGACAAAATGAAATAAGGACATGTAATCCAAGCTGTAAGTTTAAAGCAATTTTTACAAAAAACAAATCCCTTCCCTAACAAAGGTGATGGGAACAGAACTGTGTATTGGTGAGTTGGAGGATATTTACTTTGGAAAACATGGTGGCAACTCCAATATCAGGAGGCATTAGTATCATGAAAGTTCAAAGAAACATTGACACACTGAGAGAGTTAGGGCTATTCAGCCTGGAGAAGAGAAGGCTCTGGGGAGACCTGACAGAGCCTTCCAGTGCCTTTCAGTGTGACAAGGGAGCTGGAAAGGGATTTTTCACATGGGTGTACAGTGATAGGACAAGGGGTAGTGGGTTTCAGCTAAAACAGGTCAGGTTAAGATAAGATATTAGGAAGAAATTCTTCATTGTGAGAGTGGTAAGACATTGGAACAGGTTGTCCAAAGAAGTCCTGGATGCCCCATCCCTGGACATGTTCAAAGCCAGGTTGGATGGAGCTTTGAGCAACCTGGTCTAGTGGAAAGTGTCCCTGTTCATGGCAGCAGGTTTGGAACTAGATGATCTTAAGGTCCCTTCCAACACAAAACCATTCTATGATTATATGATTGTATACACAAAAATAACTCCAGGCCAAGCAAAACCATCTCCATACCAAGTCAAATGACAGGATAGCTCTCAGCTGCTGAGAAATATGGGGTGAGAAATGCTGGACCAGTGGATGAACACAGTGCAGTCCCTTACCCTCAGTGTATTACTGAGTGCCTGCTCTGTGGGTTGAGCTTGGTGGGTTAAAAAGAAGCTCACATGTTCCCTTGCAGAATGAGAAGTAATTCTTAATGCACTTGCACGTTATGCAAGAGTGAAGGCAAGTGGCAAACTAGCGGAAGCAAAATCCATTTTGTTATGACTCAGCCAGTGGGAGAAGGCTGGGAGTCAGCCAGAGGTTAGAGATGGATTTGCCTCTTTAAGCTGCTCACCCACAGTGGCAGGGTAGGAGAAGGAGCAGTTTCACGCTCTGAGATGCCTGCCCTGCTGCAGGCTCTCTCTTCCTTCTTGCGCACTCCCAACCTGCCCAGCACCATCCCCTTGAGCACATTCAGTGGCTCCTAAGGAAAAGTGCAATCTCATTTCTCCTTCCCACTGGTTTTGAAGTTTATTTGATGTTCAGCAGTGAGGAAAAGGCAAAGCAGCAAACTCCTGTCTTGCTGCTGGCTCACAGCCCTTTAGAGGAGTCCAGTGCAGTAACACAGATCAAATCCCATGGGCACAACAGCCAGGCTTGGAAATATTGTCCAGGCATCGCTGTTACACTCCTCTGTGTGCCTGTAGGTGCACATACCTGTGTGCCTGCATAGCCCACAAATGTTCCCAGAGAAATCGCAGTCACTGCAACTGAATGTAACATTGAACTGTTAATAAAGTTGCTTCTGCTGAACAACCTTCCTGTTCCCTTCCCACACCAGCTCCAAAGCCCTGACTGCAGAGGCACTGACTGATGGGTGAATATAGAAAAATGTCAACAATTCTGTGAGCAATTTTGATATTTCTGTAAGTGCTGAAAGTGTCATTGACCAATCTGATGCTCTCAGATGGTAATTTTTTTCTCACAGAAAGGCTGTTCTTACATTTTCTTTGTTTTTCCACAACATTTATATGACTCCATTTTCTGCAATTGCACCTTAATTTGGTCAATTTAAGCATTAACTTCTAGACAGGGTTGAATTATTTGCAGATGAAATAACACATAAATTGCATTGTTTCTTTAGAATAAAATGTGGATCCCAAACGGTGCTTTTGTTCTAACGGGGAAGTCAATGCTCACTAAAAAGGTAAGTAGACAGTGATAAAACTGTGAAAAATCTTAGAAAAACACTGCTACTGCTTTTTTAATTGTTTTTTTCTAGCAAATAGAGTGCACCTCAAATGGGCCACCCTTAGGAAAACGCCTAAGTGGACACAAGCACAATTAGTGGTACGGTCTATGTTTCATTATCACATGGCAAAGAAAGAAATTACGGTTTAAAATGATTCTGTAGTGCAGTATTAGACATCCAGATACTCTCAGACCAGAAAAGGCATCAAGACAGAGTAGAAATAGAAGCAAAATGAAAAAAAAAGGAGAAAAGATATATTTATACGCTTTCAGAGAGGAGAAAAAAAGGCCAGAAAAATACAAAACAAACTGGGGGGCTTGTGTCAGGACTACATGGCTCATATTTGGTAGCTAAGATCTTATTCTCCATTATCACTCTGTAGTCCAAGGAAAGTCTACAGTCTCACTTCAAGCAATTAAATTAATCCTTCTTTTGCACTTGTTCTTTGTTTCCTTAACTGCGCAATGCTATGAATTGGTATCAACCCAAATTGCTTATATCAGCTCATTCATCCGTACAGGCCACCAGCTTTCAATTCAATTCCTCTTCATTCACTGTCCTGGTGCAGTTATCTTTCAAGAATACACATTCATTTGTGCTCAGCTAATGTTTGGTTTCTGAAATATGTTTGGATATGTGTGCAGTGTCAATGTTTGATGAACTTAATCAAGAAATGCAAAGGTGGATCTATTGCCTGAATCATTAGGCTTATGTTTTTTTAATCATTAGGTATTTGTACCCACAGAGTAGCCACACAGAGGTGATCTAACATGGCTGCAAGGACCATAGCGAGCTAGGTGAATCTATCTGTGAGCCTCAATCCAACATTTATGTGAGGTGCAATAGGCAAGCATCTCCCTTCTTCCCTCAAGCCTGCATCTTGGTGCCTCTGAATAAGGATTCTGGTGTATATGACTTGGACCTTCAGTAGATTTTTTCTATCTCTCTGGTTCTTCTCTTTCTGGCATGATCATCAGTTTTACACAGGCACAGGGGACGGCCGATGTAAAGCTGGTAAGATTATTTAAACTAGTCAAATTGTAAATATAAATGCATCATCCACCCACACAGGTTGAGGGCCAGAGAAATGCTAGGGGGTGCCTCAGGACGTGTCTCCCAGAAGAGTCTGGACCTTGTGGTTGCTTTACATCCTTCTCCAGACCTTTTGCCATTCACAGGGGTAAGAAAAACCCATAGAGGTGGGGTGGAAATAAAACACCTTGGAGCTGAAGACACTGGAAGCAATATGGGCAGGAGACTTTGTAACTCCCAAGGTGGAGCATGATTTGGGTTCTGAATTTGAAAATTATATTTACTTGAATACTATGGTTAAATCTGATGTTTCAACATCAGTCATCATTTATAATCAGCTGCCCCTGCGTCATTGAACCTCCTTCACTTCCAAAGACATTGTTCTCAGCCAAGGCTTTTCCATCCTTTAAAAAAAGATCCTCTAAATAAGGATCCTTTTTTTTTTAATTTGGCTTCCATTAGGGTAAAGCTCATCCAGGCAAAGATAATGCTCAAACTACTTAAAATCTTGAATGCAGTTTTGTTTAAATGCTCAGAGTCTCTTAGAGAGTTCAGCCTGCTTAAAATGTTTAGAGCAATGTAAACCTCCTATAGGCTCACACAACTGAAATGGGCACACGTATGCACTACACACAGCATTAGTTCAAGGTCAAAAAATTCAGTGGTTCTTTGTGTCCACCACTTTTGTCTGAAGTCCCTTGTCAAACACTAACCCCGGAGTAAAGTGATTAGAAGAACATAAGTAGAAACATGGGGAATACTGCTTAAAAATCTCGAATCCATTATTGCATAAATTTAAAGACATATATCTTGAAAGCACTGTTAAAAACTCCCTAAGATCAGTAAAAGAGCTGTGTCACGTAAGTCTGTGTGTCTAAGGGAAGGTGTCCCTGCCAGTGGCAAGGGGACTGGAACTAGATAATTTTTAAGGACCCCAAGCCATTCTCTGCTTCTCTGATTCTGTGATCTGATAATCCTTTCTGTGTACCAAAAAAAAAAAGGATAAAAAGATCATAATTTTTAATGTCTGAACAGTATTACTCAATATGTCATTGAATAAGATCTATAAACCAAGTGGAGTTTGCAACTTCTATTTTCAAAAAATACAGTTCAGAGCTCAAACTTTCTTGCTAGAACTTGAAGAGAAATTGTAGTCAGGATCTTAATTCTCAGGATTTCTTTCAAATTGTTTTACTCCTTTAAGAAAGCCTTGGACTTCAAGTTACAATCCAGTACAGGGAATTTGAATCTGAATGGAATTCGATGAAAGACCACAGAAAGTAACAGGAATTCTTAAACAGAAGTGTTGGATGGGAGGGTGTGCTCCAAGACTCCAAATCTTGTAGATGAGTAGCATGCAATAGAGAGCATGCTCATGAAATACACTTTCTCTTTTTGTCATTTTATTATCTAATCTATTTCTCTAAATAAAGTTACTAATCTTAACAGCACTTAGGACCTTTATTAATTTTTATCTTTCACCTTCAAAATAACAAAAAGCCATCAGCTGTGAAGCCAAAGATCAAATGTAAATATTTCAGTCCATACCAATTTCAGAGCACCTCGCGCCATGGGCTAAGAGCCTTTATGAGTGGAGGTCAAATCCGGTGGCAGCTGCAATTTTGCAAGACCTCTCCTGTTTGTAGCTTTCAGTCTGGGATGGGGCTGACCCTGTTCTTACTTTTAAAAACATATATAATTGATTGCTGTTATGCAGATGATTGCTGAGGGACAGAGGAGGAACAAGTAGGAAAAAGAACAGAAAATTGTGCAGTTGTTCTGTTCCTTGCTTTCCTCCTACATGCAAAGAGCAGCAGGAGAGGAGTAACAAAACCTCTTCATCTCCTTGAAGAAATAGCACTAAAGCCTGTGCAGCTGTTCCTAGACAGGGAGTCATCCAGTCTCCAAATAAATTTTAATAAATCAAGGAATTCCTTCTTCCATGATGCATGCACAATCCTTTTTTATTTCAGTTTGATTTTTTTCTCTGAAGGCCTGGGATTCTGATTTCTTTTGATGGTGTTTTTCTTGGAGATCCTCTTTATTCTTTCTGCCTACAGAGTGCTTACCACCATGGGGGAATCTATTTGCATCTCTCCAACTAAACCAGTCACCTAGGAGCCCCCTTGACATTGGTGGGTCCTGGTGCATGACAGCATAGAGGACTGAGGTGGTACTTGGACCTTGGCACTATTTAATTTATTAACGCAGATATAGCTATACTGTCCAACTTTCACAGTTACAGTCAGCAGCTCACTATGGCTAATGATACCCATGACCTTTGTGCAAAGCGTGATGCTCCCAGACTTAACGATATTGTTATCAGCGATCCCCAATGGCCCTCTGTGTACTCAGCCATTAAAATGTATCTGCCAGCAGCGAGAATCCTCCTGAGCTCCTGTGAGTACCATAAGCAGAAAGCTGTTTTATAAACTGTGCTGCCTCAAATGTGTCAGTTGCTGGACTTAGCAAGTGATCATCTCATGTGACTTAGTGAAAGTCAGTGTGCTGGTTTGGGCTGAAG
>NW_008672161.1:340-15903 GCF_000695815.1 Acanthisitta chloris | reverse complement strand
TATATATATAATAGTGGACAATTAACAGTATTTAAATAGATTTTTCCAAAACTCAGCCTGGACAATGCAGTAGTTTTACTCTGCTTGTCACATAAGAAAGTAGTAAACAGCAACACTAGCACACAACACATGATTTTACTTAAGATAGTACAGTTGGGCAGAAAAAAATTTTTATTCTAGAGAACATGTTCCTTCATTAAGTTTTGTTTAATAGGAGCTAAAAGTCCCAAAACATTAAATGTCAGCTTTCTTAGCCAACTAGAATCTACTGTTTTGTAAAATCTACTCTTAGAAAGTTGGTTAGCAGCCACATACTAGTTTAAAATTCCTCACTGGCAAACTCGAATTAAAATTCAGAGTTATTCACCTAAGTTCTCTGATAATATCATTTCCCTAAAGGTCCTTCAGAAAGATCCCTTGCTAGATCCTTTAGAAAAATCAAACACATTGATTATGGTTATTATTCTCACCAAGTACCTATACTAGTGTCTTCTGATTAGAGCAGGGAAAGTCTATGCCATGGCCAGCAATGGAAAACACCATCATACATACTCTGGAATGATTTTCTTCACAAAGCTCAGCTTTTTGACCCCAGTTGTTTCAACTATCACTATAGTGGCGTAGTGGATTTTTGCTGTTGTTTTAGTTTGTTTTGGTTTTGATATGTGTGAAATGTATGGCTCCTATGTTTAGAAGAGATGAGTTCTTGCAGTCAGTATGATCTTTCAAGCTTGTTTTTCTTAAGACATATTGATGCAAAGTCTTGATTAACACTACAGAGATAAAATCTGGGAAGTTTCACTTGAAGATAAATACCTCATAAAACTGAAATACTGCCAAGCATGAATTAAAATAGAAACAAACATGGAAATTGGATATAGTGATGAGCATTCATAACTAATATATAAAGACCTGACGCACCTACTATCACAAACTTCTTATTCATGCATGCTCCTCTTCTCCCTTTCCTGCAACTGTATCACTCATCATTGCTTGCATATCTAGGTGGAGAAATCAGTCAGTTACAATTACACTGTTTTTAAAGAAACCCAGCAAGATATCACCAACAAAAGTACCTAAAAACATGCCCCATCTCAAGAAGCTTTCATGTGACTATTCTATAACTAGAAACAGCATGAGACAATGAGGACAAAAGTTTCATTTTTCAAGAGTTTTAAAATAACAGATCTCAATTCACACTGATGTTACTTCAAACAAATCAAAAACTGGCAACAAAACATGAGACGTGAAGTCTCCCCCAAGTGTTCCTTCAAATTCATTACATCCTTCTGGAGGAGTGCATCAGCTCAAGTTCACTCCATGTGGAATTCTGTGAAGCATGCACAGTGAGGAACAGCTTGCTTCAGCTCGTTTAACTGTTGTGGACTTCATCTATTTACTGCTGTGGTATCTGGTAGCCCACAGTGAGCCAATTTAGTCCTGAAAACACTGCAGCTGCATATGTATGACATTACATTTAACCCCCAAGGCCCCATGAGAAGGTACAACACTGTTAATTCAGGACTGCTCCCATGAAGAACATTAAGCAGTTGTGGGTTTTTTTCAGGATGATGTAAAAATTGTCAGTTCACACAACATTTTTAATGAAGGACCGGCTGGTTTATTTTTCATCTATAATTATTAGATCATCAGATGGCATTAATGTAACTGCCCTCAGTAAACAGTTTGCTCTGCAAATGAGACAGTAGGTGGCCAAATACTACTGCTAAGACAATAAATACTCCAGTTATTAATTAAAATCTTCTGAAAATAATAAAGAAACAAAACAAACCCAAAAATCCATCCACAACAATCTTCTAATTAAACAGATGTGTTTAATATCATAATGAGTTTCATCTGAATAAAGAAAAAATGCTTTGCTCTTGTGGCACATAAAACCTCTGACCTATTTTTGTAGCACAACATATTTTTTTCCTCCCTCTTCAAGAAAAGATCCCAGTATACAAACCTTAAAAAAAACCATATAAACATGTACTTCATCCTAGTTTTCTGAAGTTAACATATTTCAAAGTGTTCTAAAAAAAGAAAGAGAAGATAAATACTGAATGTTATAATTAGGAAAATTATTTTAACATGTTTCAGTCTTCACCTTGTTCAACTCACCTCATTAATCTAAAAACTGGATTATAACTATTTAGTTGGGTAAAAGCCACCTCACAGGGCCTTTAAAGCTTTTTCACTACTTTGGCTTTAATATAAAGCACTTTTGCACAGAGGCAAATGAATTTCACAGCAGCTGGACAACAGGTGTTTATTCCTAACTTGAGGAAGAAGTTTTAAGGCCTCAGGTACTTATTTCTCCATGTGACATCTTGTAAACAAAAAAGACCTTCAGGACAAAAGTTAAGTCTCTAATTTGAGATGAGGCAGACCAAATTTCAAACTCCAGTTCACCCTAGATCCCACTCACGCTTGAATGAGATTACTTGTACATCCAAGGCAAATGCTTTATCACTTTAAAGGAAAACATACAAGTTTTACTGCTTAAGATTCACTTTATCTGTTCAACTGACCTCTCAGGTCACTATCTGAGAGGGGCAAAGCATACACTGCAATGAGAGACCTTCCTACTCATAGTTTTTGGCTATTCTAAGTATATTTTTCTTTCTAGTCTTCATGGTACTTCCACTCCCTACTGAGGAAGCCTTGCCCTGCAAGCACTTTGTCAAAAGCAGTATATTTTCACCAAAAGTTTTTGTTTTGAGACACCAATCAGTTTTGTAACACTGATATCCCAGGAAATTCTGAACTTCACTCTCAAAAACACACACCAAAGAACTAGTTCAAATACTGGGGTGGGCTGATGTTGGCTGGTTCCCAGGTGCCCACCAAAGATGCTCCATCACTTCCCTCCTCAGCTGGGCAGGGAATGTAATGAAAAGCTCATGGGTTAAGTTAAGAACAGGGAGAGATCACTCATCAGTTACCATCATCAGCAAAACAGACTTGACTTTGGGTAATTAATTTATTACCAATCAAACTGGAGTAAGATAATGAGAAATAAACCCAGATCTTCAAACACCTGGCCCCTCACCCAACCTTCTTCCTGGGCTTAACTTCTCTCATAATTTTCTCTACCTCCTCTTCCCCAGTGACTCAGGGAAGACTGTTACACATTGTGTACACTTATTTGTGGTCAGATTATTACACACTGTCTCTGCCATTCCTTCCTCCCCTGCTCCAGTGTGGGTTCCCTCCCCCAGAAGACAGTCCTTCATGAACTTCTCCACAGTGAGCCCTTCCCATGGGCTGCAGTTCTTCATGAACCAGTCCAGCACAGGCCCCTTCCATGAGTGCATTCCTTCAAGAGCAGACCACCCCAGCGTGGGTCCCCCACAGGGTCACAAGTCCTACCAGCAAACCTGCTCCAGTGTGGGCTCCTCTCTCCATGGGGCCACAGGTCCTGCCAGGAGCTGCTCCAGTGCAGACTTCCCACAGGGTCACAACCTCCCTTGGGCTGCAGGTGGATCTCTGCTCCACCACAGAGCTCCATGGGGACAGTCTGTCTCACCGTGTCTGCACCGTGTGCTGCAGGGGAATATCTGTTTCAGCGCTTGGAGCACCTCCTCCCCCTCCTTCTTCACTGGCCTTGGCATCTACAGAGCTGTTTCTCCCACATATTCTTACTGCTCCTCTTCTATGCTGCACTTGCTGTTTGCCCAGGGCTTTTTTTCCCCCCTTCTTGAGTACATTATCCCAGAGGTGCTACCACATCACTGACAGGCCTCGGTGAGTGGCAGACCCATCTTGGAGCCACCTGGCATTGGATCTGTAGGACACAGGGGAAGGTTCTAGCAGCTCCTCACAGAAGACACCCCTGTAGCTGCCCCACTACCAAAATCTTGCCATGCAAACCCAGTACAAATACAGACCCAAGGGGGGAAATTTCACACAATATTATCCCTAGTAAAATCCCTCCATGCTATTTGAAAATGAAATCAATTATGCATGGCTTAAGAATCTGATCATATTGCATACACTTAATAACAACTTACAACATATGCTCTTTCAAATTTGATTTCCACTTAGATTTCTTGGAAGTTTTGAACAACAATTGGATTGTTGTTCAAAAAAGCATTGGAAAAAGCATTGTAAAAAGCATTGGAACTCAATGCTTTTTACAAGTCCTACTTAGTAGGATTGTTTACTCTTATTTGTCAACAAATATTCAAGTAGTACATAGAGCAAATATTTAAAGATTAGTATTAATTTTTCTGTTGAAGTTCTGAAAACACACAATGATACAGATTTGTATGTTTGTTTCTGCTACAGAATCAAAAAGTTATTGTCCCATAGCTGCCTAAAGCAACTACAAAGAAAAAAAATGAGACTTTTTTTTCCTAATGTAATTCAAGTACACAGTATTTTGGAAAAATGATGGCACACCCAGTTCATGCCCTGACAGAAATGTCATCAAATGAACTGCTTTCAGCAACAGCAAGTGACAGAGGATCTGTCTCTGTTCCAGGTTTGCTCAGCTGTAGACAATAAGGTAGAGCAAAGCCTCGTATGAAATCCTATACTCGACCCTATATAGTTCAATTCAAAGTTCCATTCAGTTCAGCACTAGTGCAACCAAGGTGAGACTGTTACGTCCAAGGGGCTAACTCACAGCATGTTTACTTGGCAAATGTAGAAAATGTTTTGTAGTAACCCACAAGAAATTTTCTCTAACCCATCCCTCACAGGGCTTCCAACCCCTTTTCTGTAGTACAATTAGGGAGGACAGAATGGACACATACACAGATATGAAGTTAGGGCAAACATTGAAAGCAATCTTGTCCTGGTAAGGACTTACCTTGATAACATGATGAGCTCCAGAAAACATTTCATCTGTGGGAGCTGCCAAATATTTAGTACTGTTAAATGGATATAAGTTTTCACTCAGAATTGATTCGGAATCCACAGAAATACAAAGTTTTTCTTAAACTTTTTCCTATCTTCAGTCTTTCTTGTACATGGAAACTAGTGTGAATCCAGTTTAGAACTAAATTTTAAATAAATGGAAAATCCAAACAAACAGTTTAATCTGAGAGGAATGTGGTGTTGGCAAACAGGCTGCATTTTAAAGCTAAAAGTTTTGTTGCACCAAAACACCAGGAACAGTGGAGGTTCAGCAACAAGCTGCAATGGAAAAAATCTTTCAGAAAAGAGGTTCTCCTCCTCCCTCACAAAAAAAGAAAAAGAACAAAAAAGGGGAAAAAGGCACACAGGAAAGACTTTAGAGCTTTAAATAAGTTTCCATTTCAAGTTTGTTCCTCCTTTGAACAAATATCATATTATTCCATGCTTACTCTCTAGGAGTTAAGGAATCCTTAACAAAAAACACTTGTTTCAGAAGAAAACTGTTCAATAGCAAGCAAGAATATCCCAGAGAGGGAAATTTAACTATGAGGTCTTGAGTCTCAAAACTTAGGCCACAAAGCCAGTCAGCTATTTAGGTAGACAAAGGACTTGCCAGGAAAGACCTGCAACCAAGAAAACTTTATTACTGACACCAGAAAGCATAGAATAGTAAAGAAAAATTAAAATTTCTGATTAATTTACAGTAAAAAAACAACCAGATGTTTTCAGAAGCATTGTGCTTTCCTTTGGTACAGTGCCTGAATGGAAAGTTTATGTAGTTGACCAGAAGGGAGACTTACTGGATTACATGACATAAGTAACAGTGTGTTCTAGCATCACCTCTATTTTTAAAATGCTAGCCCAATGTACCTTGGGGTAATATGCAGGCACTGGAAGACAACACTGGGTGATACTTTTAACCCCAAATTACTTGGAAGAATAAACTTGGTTTTGACATAAAGCTGAAGTAAGGAAAATGGTTAATTGTTTACTAGGTTTAAATAGAACTAAGCCAGTTCACCTTCCCAAACCAATGTTTGGCAGCAATCTAACCTAAGCTTTCCAGAATAAAAAGAAGACAAAGGAAAAAAAAAGTCTAAATAATTGGAAACATCAAGAAAGCAGTAAACAAGGGGGAAAATGCCACTTAACTTTTTGGATTTAATTTATGTATGTAGCTCCAAGTGAAGATTTCCATGTTTCATTTGATTTCTGGAGAGAGACCTAAGCTTTTCCCACCCTCCCATCCCCCTTAAACCATAAACAATTTACTGGAATAGAAAACCATACTGACAGCAAACCATATTTTTGGAAATTTAAACACTCAGTATCCACAGGAAAATATACTCAAGCTTTCAAAACTATTTTTTCTGGCCCACAATGGTATATTCAGTACTTTTCCATTATGTTTATTTTAAAAGGAGAAACCCTGACCTGAAGAAAAAGTCAAGTATTTCTTTGGTGCTCGCTTTGCACTTGTCACAGTGAGACAATGTAATTTAAAGTAATATACTTTGGTCAAGCTAATGGAAGATGTATTATTTTACATAACCTAGGAGTCCATACATTTTTTTCATTTAATACCATATGCTAATATATAAACCTTCCCAAATTTTTAGTGCTTTACACTCTGCTTTAACATGTCCTCAAGATGCATGAAATTTCTTTGTATGTGAGCAAAAAGCATCCAAATGCATGCCAAGAGCCCAAAATTAAGACAGTTAAAATCATCAAGGTTGGAGGAGACCTCTAAGATCATCGAATCCAACCATTAACCGGCCACTCTGCTGGAACCCCTAAATCCTAAACCATATCCTCCAGCATCAGATCCAGACACCTCTGAAACACTTCCAGGGATAGTGACTCCACCACCTCCCTGGACAATCTATTCCAGTGCCTGAACACCCTAACAGGGGAAAAAATTTTCCTAACATCTAATCTCAATCTCCCCAGTCTCAGCTCATGGCCATTCCCTCTGGTCCTCTCCCTGCAGCCATGGCAGGAGAGAACATCCCACACCTCTCTACAACCCCTGTCAGGGAGTTGTAGAGAGCCATGAGGTCACCCCTGAGCTGCCTCTTCTTAGAGCTAAACAAACCTAATTCCCTCAGCCCTTCCTCACAGTACATGTTTTCTAGGCCTTTTCTGAGCCTCACTGCCCTTGGCTGGACTTGCTCCAGTGCCTCAATGTCCATTCGAAAGTGAGTGGACCAAAACTGAACACAGCACTGAGGTGTGACCTCACCAAAGCTGAGTACAGGGGGATGATCCCTGCCCTAGTCCTGCTGGACACACTACTCTTGATCCAGGCCAAGATGCCATTGGCCTTCTTGGCCACCTGTGCACATTGTTGGCTCATAGTGAGCCTCTGTCACCAGCACTGCCAAGCCCCTTTCTGATGGACAACTCACAAGCCACTTCTCTCACAGTGTGTAGCACTGCATGGGGCTGTTGTGTCCCAAGCGCAGGACCAGCACTTTGTCTTACTGAACCTCATGCAGTTGCCATCAGCTCACTGATCAAGTCAGTCCAGGCCTCTCTGTAGAGCTTTCCTATCTTCAGGCAGATCAAGACTCCCACCCATCTTAGTGTCATCTGCAAATCTGCTGAAAGTGCACTCAATCCCCATGTCCAGATCATCAATAAAGATGATCTGTCATCATCAATAAAAACAGGACCAGCCCCAATACTGAGCTCTGGGGAAAACCACTAGAGACCAGCCACCAATTGGATTTAGCTCCACAACCAGTTATTTACATACTAATTAGGAAAAACAAGTTGTAAGGTGAAAAAAAAAGAAATTGGCTTTTTGGCAACTTAAAGGACAACAAAACCTCTAGCAAAATCAATGCAGAGAGGGAAAGGATCACTGCTACTGATACACTCTTCGTATCAGAGTGAGAAAAAATAATGTAGATAAACACCTAAGTTGATGTTAGACTACATGGGTGTAGACTGGAAAGGATCATCTCCAGCTTTGAGTTGAAATGAGCAGCTAAGTTCTACAATTACTTCTAAAAAGATAAGCAGAAGCAAAAGAAAAATTAAAAAAAATAAATCTAAACCAGAGCTCATGTGACTTAGCAACTGCTAGATCAGGAGAACAGATGCTCTTATTTACAAAACGCATTCAAGCTGAAGCACTTCTGGTTCCTAGATATTAGCTCCTAGAAGAAAGAACAGGAAACAAACCTTTTTTCTATCTAAGCCACAAATGCACACCCTATTAGTTGCTTACCTCATTAGTAAACAGTAAGAGACAAGGAAATGTTTGTGTTCGACTTCTTCAAAGTACTTCAGTGCAATCGAAAAATAAAAATCAGCCAAGATAATATTATCACCTGTGTGCTTCACTTGTGACTTCTTTTGAAAATAAAAATTCTAGTTATGTTCTCCTGAAAATCAATTCAACAGAATCACAGAAACTCATAAATTTACAGATCAAGTTATTCCAAACAACTGTAAGAAAAAGCTGACTAAGCAAAGCTCATTTCCATACAAGAAGAATAGCATACAGTTAGCATGGAAAATTATGGCAAGGCTCCAAACACAGAAACAGCATTAGAAGTGACCCAGATAACCTACTTTACACCACTTTGAGAACCTCCACTGTTTTCAAGCAACTCTTTTTTCCAACCAAAGACATTCCCAAGGTCAGGCAATTCTGCAGTTGACAAGCTCCACGAAAGAAAGTTTATGTCTCGCAACAGACTGAGGCCTTAAGAAAGGAGGCAAAAAGGCTGAAGGAGGGAGGAGGAAGATAAGGCAATCTAAGTATTACTGACAACTTAACTTTTTAAAATATATGTTCACACTCCTGCTCAGAATATTCTCTGCCATATCAAGATTAAGTCTTCTCCCTTGCCCTCTCCAGCCAGGCTCACCCCCACACGTGATACAGACCCATCATCAGAACATGTTTACAATAAATACTGCAGAGGTACAGTTCTTTTTGTAGGCCAGCAGAAGCAGTAAGGAAAACTAATCATTCAACTGCATCATGTCACTACTTCAGTAATCTCTCCCGATATTGAGAAGAGCAAGAATATCTGAACACCAACAACAAACCTCTAACAAACAGATGTTTTCTAAACTAGCAATCTGGTAGAGTGACACGTGGATTTTGAAGCGAGCATCCTACAATAAATAATTAAATCCATTCTGTCTAATGGCTGGAACAGACAGAATATACTTTTGCTATGAAGTCAACTCACAAAAAAGGATGTTTTTCTTCACTTTATATAAAAGTGCTATAGGGAACAGGAACCAAGTTGTGCATTGGCATTGTGCAGGGAGACTAGTCAGCTTCCAGATGGATCAGACTCACCACCACCAGTGAGGATACTATATTTAAATTCATAAGCCTGAACAGACTTCCAATTTCATCTGAGACATCTTTATATGGTGCCTGAACAACAATAAGCATCACAGGGGAACAGCCCTATCATGCAGCAGGACACAGTCAAATTAACTTAGCCAAAAGAAATCCCACAACCTAACAGATCTGCCTAGCTACAGATCTCAAAGTTCACTAAAGAAAATCACTTGTGTTGTGCAGGAAGGCTAAAAAAGACTTCACACAAAGTTCTAAAGTAATTTATCAAAGATTACACCAAAAGCAGATTAAAGATTTGGAAAGTTAGCCAGTCTTCTGTAATACAGGAGTCATCAGGATAAACTATTTGAGAGCAAGAAGCATAACAGTTTCACACTTATTACTCTAAACAAGAACACACCATAGAGCATATATAAAGCAAAGAGTGAACTCTCTTGTGAGTTCACATCACTAGAAAAAAAATCTAGCAATGAAACAGAAGAGTAACTGCTATTTTATCCTTTCTGGACACACACAGAGGAGAATTACTACCTCCTCTCCTGGCAGAGGCTTTATTTGTCCCACCATTGTGCTGGAAGAAGAGGACAGGATGTCTGCTTTGGCTATGACTAGAAGTCTTCCCATCCTTTCTGGATACTCATTTAAGTTTAAGACATATAAGTATTTTGCCAGGATTTGGAAAGGTAAGGATATTTCATTCCATGTCCACTGCCAAGCAAACCTAGATCATGAACAATGCCTGAAAGCTGTTAAGACAAGAGGATATATTTGGGTCCTCACTCTTCTGTGCCATCACAGCACTCTGCAAACTATGGAATTCTGTTACAAAGAGGTACTCAAATTCCCCCCCAAGCCCACCTGCTGCTTTTAGATAAGAGACAGGTTCCAGACCGTAAGTTCCAGTGCTACCTATCTGGTAAATATAGTCGGAGGTCAAAAGGAAAGGGCTTAGATGGTGCTCGAAGTCCCTCCAAGCAGTTACCAACACAAAACACAAAAAAAGACACTGAAAGGAAAAATCATCCAGTTAGCAATGTTCTGCCTTTCCCAGGGAGAGATCAAATAAGCATATTGCTCCTGCCTGATGTTTAAGAACAGTTCAGAAAAAGAGCTCTAGTGATGAAGATGACTAGATAGCCTATGCCATTGCTTTACTATCCTAATCCTTGAAATTTTCCCCAAATGTCTAACCCAAGTCTTTCCGGAATTTAGATTAATTGATCATTCATTCTTGCTCATGTTTCCTCCCTTTTTGCAGCAGTCTTTTCATCCCTTCCATCCCCCATTTCTTTGGGAGCATATTGTCTTAGCCTGCCTTTAGTTGATCATACCACCACTAAGTACTTCATACTTTCTTCACAAAAAAAAAAAAAAAAAAATCAGAGGACTAGAAGATATGATACAAGCTCAAATTAGCTAATAAAATATTTTTAATCATATGGCTGCTCTCTGGTGTTCTTACTTGCAATCTGCAATTCAACAAAGAATGAAAATTTTTAAATCAAGATGATGCTGGACAGGTACTTGTAGAGTCTGCACCAAATACTTGTTTCCTGACCTCACTTTCTGGGGATGACTTTCCAGGTATTTTTACTCACTACACAGTAGTTTATGGATCATAATTCCCTAGCTTGTTAATAAGAATATCATGTGAACATTGAGGACTCCAATATATCAACCTATTCACATTATAGAATCACTCTGCACCACAAGGCCTGTTGCTCCATCATAGAAGTAGTAGCAATGCTAGATTTAAAATAAATTATCCTGGATAAGTCTGTTTTGGCTGTTGCTCAACTTCTTTTTCTCGGCACTAAACATGTGTTTCATCACTGGTCCAGTATTTTTTCTCTGAGTTAAAGTTAAAATCCACCAGCTTCCTCTTCATCCCATCCCACACAGCCCACACTGAAGAGGTATGCACCATTAATCTTTCTGAGTCTGCTGTTTCCCTCCACTATCTCCAGATTGCAATCCACTGTATGAGATTGCTTCAGCTAGTTGGGGTTTTATTAAGCACCTTGGAATTAATTTCATCAGGTCCTATCAGATTGAAAATCTGTTGCTTATCCAAGCAACCTACAGGTTTTTTTCCCTCCTAGCCTAAGAGGGTGCTATTTATGTTTTTATCATAGCTATTGACTACACTGGCTGGATTTACTGTTTCAGAAAACATTTCAATCACCTCAGCATTATCTGTTAATCCATTAATCTGTGGATCCTTTCTTGCTTGCCTTCTTCCAGTATTCCTTTTAGCTACACCTCCTTATGTATTTGACAGCCCTAGATTTATTCATGTATCTTTGTGCACTTTGCATCTTCAGCAACATACAGTTTCCCATTTTCTGTACATTTCTTTTATATACATCAATGAAAAGGTCAATGGAGAGCAAATTTCTTTGTTCATTATTAATTTGCCCCTTCAATGCAAGTGTTTGATATCATTACTTCTCAGAGAGGCTGAGATCAGTTTCTTCCTTCCTTGTATTTGCCCCCAACAAAGCTTTTTGACATTTGTGGGTTTTATTCTGCTGTCCTGTCATCTTTTCTCCTATGTAGGCTATGATCTTGTTGCTCCTGCAGAACCTGCCTCCCATGTATGCCTTCTCTTTGTTAATATAAAAAGCTATTTTTGTGTATTTACATGCCCCCACAGAGCAGTATGTTCTGCTCAGAATTTCCACTGGATGGCTAGGGGAGATTTTAACTACCAGATCTCATACTTTCAGTGATTCTTCTCCAGCTACGGATGGACATACACCTTGGATTTATATTCCAGTCACATAATTGATCGATTTAGGCTGGTAAAATACTTATAATGATCATGTGCTTAGACATTCCACTGCTGTTCATTCCCAAAATATTTGTGCTGGTGTGCAGACACCTAGATACTAGAATCACAGAATGAATCATAGAATGGTTTGGGTTGGAGAGACCTTCAAGACCATCTAGTTCCAACCTCCTGCCATGGGCAGGGACACCTTCCACTAGACCAGGTTGCTCCAAGCCCCATCCAAGCTGGCCTTGAACACTTCCAGGGATGGAAGTGTTCAAGGTGGAATACTAGGGGTACTAGGTAGAATAACTTTCTCTTCTGCAAGGTCATAAGCAATAAGCTGTACAAAAATACTTGCAAAATACCACATGTGCAAGAAGTTATCTAAAAGCTATGTATACTTGGGGTTTTACCTCAAAAATCACTCATCAAATGTTTTCAAGTGCAAACATTCAAACTTTTCACTTGGTTAAAGCATTGCAATTGAAATATCTTTATAACTGTTGAAAAATTATCTATTTGGTCAAAGTGACTTTAGGACCTTGCTTTTATTAATAAAAGCAGGAAAGCTTTAATTAGAAGAAAACAAAGTTTCTGATACTTTGTAGTAATTCTTACCAAAAACCCTTGCCCAATCTAAATACATATTGTTATACATAAATGTATATAGCCTACAATAAAAAACTCATTATCCTGAATATAAGGGGATGGTCTCTCCTGCCATGGCTGCAGGGAGAAGACTAGAGGGAATGGTTGTAAGCTGAGACAGGGGAGAGTCAGATGAGATGTTAGGAGAAATGTTTTCCCTGTTAGGGTGTTCAGGCACTGGAATAGGTTGCCCAGGGAGGTGGTGGAGTCACCATCCCTGGAAGTGTTTCAGAGGTGTCTGGATCTGATGCTGAAGGATATGGTTTAGGGGTTACTGCAGAATGGCAGACTAACTAATGGTTGGACTCGATCTCCAGCCTTGATGATTCTATGATTCTAAGTCAAATCAACAGGAATTTACATTAATCATTAATTAATTTTTATAGATTCTGATACAGGCAATACTATTTACTAATAATAGCATCAATAATGTTATTTCTTAATATTTTTAAGAGCAAAGAAGAAGACTGCACACTTAGCATTCCACTATATATCAAAGGCATTTTTATCCAGGGAGGAAGAAAAAAAAAGAAACACCATAACAAAGGCAGGCTTAGAGGGATGCCATGCTGACACAGGCTGCTGCCAAGCCTGCAGCTTACACCAGTCATATAATGTATTCTACCAACTTGCTCCAGACACAAAGCTGCAAAAACACCAGCAGCACAGTCGCCCATGCCTGTATATTTGCTGGTTGCCCCAACAGGCAAGAGAGCACCAGCCCCAGAAAGAACTAGCCATCAGACCACATGGAAAATTCAAATCTTTGATTTCTTCACTGATTTATCCTAGAAACAAGGCTGAAAGACAGAGAAAGCACAATTTACAATTCTCCATTCTGAGGGGGATGGGCAGGGGGATAAAAAAAGAAATCAGCCCAGGCTCAGACTACTAGTCTGAGTTGGACCATGGCACAGGAGAGAGAAGGAAGGGAGCCCCTGTTCACAGGAGAACCCTTGGGTTCAAAGTTGCCTCTCCTGCCCTGAGCTCTATGTCATTTAGTAACTTGGCAGAGAATAAGGTGTAGACAGCATAATGGTACAGATTGCTGTGGACTCAAAGTTTGTTTCGTATCCCAAAACAGGGAGATGGGAGTAATACAAGTGAGTCCTTTACGTCCTTTCATGCTGTTCTGAATAAGATTTCACATTTTTATAATGTTACTAAGCTATTTACTGTTAGAATCTCAGCTGAAAGCCATGAGTTCTATGGGTTAATGATATTTACTTTAATAGTTTGCTTTATCTGCCATCTTCATTGCAGAGATTTGAATAAAATTCCTCTTGGCCATGTAATCAACAGAAAACCATTTCATGGCTGACAACAGTCCTCAGCATCCAAATGGATTCAAACTTGGACTGGATTATTCCTTCCACAAATGCGGATCCAAAGATTACAACAAAAAATTTCATTTATGAGTACAGACACAAGAACTAAGATCTGCCACTCTAAATTCATAGAATATAGAATACTTCTTAGATCTACTCCCTGAAGAGTTACAAAAGCAGCTTTTAAAGATTTTCTCAAAGTAATGTTCTATTTGATTTTATTTTGCTTAACTTGCTGCTAAACCTTTCCTGCAGCTTGTGTGTATATCTATTATACCTTTCACATCTCTTTTTATTAATCAAGCCAGCTATGACCATGGGATTTGAACTTGCACTTGCTATACGAAGCTGGACATAGCTGAACATGCTGCTAACTTCAAATATGTAAAAAACCTAAAAGGGAGTCATCAGGTCATGTGTTCTGGTCTGCCCCAAAATTTAGGTGAGAGTTCACCACCTGTTTGGCCTTTGAATAGCCTCTGATATCTTGAACCTGATAAAAACCAGACTTCCCTTAGTGGTCTGCTCCAGTGACTCATCATTCTCACTGCTAACAGGCTCACGTCTCATTTAAATCTTTAACAGGGACGATGCTGATGCAAAGGTGCCGGACTAAGTTTTCAACTTAATATTCAAGTTTGGGGGTTGGTTTTTTGTTTGTTTGTTTGATTGGTTTGGGTTTTTAAAGAAAAGCTGTCAAGCTTTTCACACAGACCACGTGTTGCATTTATGGCTTCTTCTGATAAAATCTGCTTTGAGAAAAACACCCCATACATGCATAAATTACACTGTATTTATCACACTACACACTACTGAGAAGTTAGACAAAATAAAGAGCCTCTCTCAGCTCCACTAATCCAAACCCAGAATGTATTTCTATATATAATATAAAACAGATTTTATATAATACATATGTATGTATTGTATAAAATATATATTTTATATATTATTATTTTCCCTTGATTCCTCTATACTTTTCCCTAGATTCCCCTATCCTAACCAGTTAATATTCAGGGGGAAAAAGCACAATAGTGGGAATTGGGCAGCTGACTCCAAGCACAGCTCTATGCATTCACTTGTGATTAAAAGAAATACCCGAATTTCCTTTTCCTACCCTGCAGCAAGTAGTATTTTTAGCAGTGCTGCTGGACCCGTTGATACAAGAATTTCAAGATCTGCACAAAAAAAACTTGAGGTGAGCAAGAGAATTGCAATGCGAGTAACTATAATTAGACTGTAACAGTGGAAGAGTACAAAGTAACATTTATTTTTGTTAGCATTAGGTCAGTAAATATAAGTCCCTATTGGATACACAGCCTATGACCTACGAAAAAAAAAAAAGTTTGGATCTTACCAATTCCACTGAAGAAACTATTTGCCAACAGACAACAAGAAGGGAATTTTGTCAGGCTCTGCGTTGAAGCTCATAAGGCTTTTAAAAGCTCCAAGACTTTCCATACCCATTTATATTTTTCAATTAGCCACCTCGAATGTTCATACCCAAATCTTTCCTGCTTTTCTATTAAAGCCAACCGGTGATACCGCAGCACTGGTCATGCAGAACAAAACCGGAGTATAAAAGTTGTCACTTTAGCACTTCCTCCGGGAT
>NW_008672161.1:0-309 GCF_000695815.1 Acanthisitta chloris | reverse complement strand
CGCCCCTGGGTCCCCCTCACCGACCTGCCGCTTTTCACCCCTTGCCTCGTAACAACCTTGAACCAAACGCTCCTTCACGGGCAGAGGGGCGGGGTGGGAGCACTTGGCACGTATTGATGCAGGACTAAACCTGACCAGGTGGGTCAGGCGCCCACCCGACCGCACCGATGGAAACCGCGGGGACTGTCCCGAGGATACTGCCGAGCGGAGCGGAGCGAGGTCTGCGCGCTTACCTGCACCCCGCCGAGGATCGCCTCGCTCCTCTCGCGCACGTCGGGGAAGGGGCAGCGCTTGGAGAGCATGAGCAGG